>NC_092089.1:80686696-80956937 GCF_045679555.1 Salvelinus alpinus | reverse complement strand
TTTGCAGAGGGGTCAAATACTTATTTCCCTCATTAAAATGCAAATCAATTTATAACTTTTTTGACATGCATTTTTCTGGATTTTTGTTGTTGTTATTCTGTCTCTCACTGTTCAAATAAACCTACCATTAAAATTATAGACGGATCATTTCTTTGTCAGTGGGCAAACGTACAAAATCAGCAGGGGATCAAATACTTTTTTCCCTCACTGTATTTAGCAGGTGTTATTGTGGGTGTAGTGAAATGCTTGTGTTCCTAGCTCCAACAGTGCAGTAGTATCTAACAATTCAAAAGTTGTGTCACAACGCAATGCCACAGATGTCTAAAGTTTTGAGGGAGCGTGCAGACTATGCATTGGCATGCTGACTGCAGGAATGTCCACCAGAGCTTTTGGCAAATAATTGAATGTTATCTGAATGGAGGCCAACGTCATTTTAGAGAATTAGGCAGTATGTCCAACCGGCCTCACAACTGCAGACCACGTGTACCCACGCCAGCCCAGGACCTCCACATCCGGCTTCACCTGCAGGATTGTCTGAGACCAGCCACCCAGACAGCTGATGAAACTTAGGAGTATTTCTGTCTGTAATAAAGCCCTTTTGTTCGGAAAAACTCATTCTGATTGGCTGAGCCTAGCTCCCCAGTGGGTGGGCCTATGCCCTCCCAGGTCCACCCATGGCTGTGCCCCGCCCGGTAATATGAAATCCATAGATTAGGGCCTAATGTATTTATTTCAATTTACTGATTTCCTTATATGAACTGTAACCTTGAAGATGTTGCGTTTATATTTTTGTTCAGTGTGTGTGTGTATATACACTGCTCAAAAAAATAAAGGGAACACTTAAACAACACAATGTAACTCCAAGTCAATCACACTTCTGTGAAATCAAACTGTCCACTTAGGAAGCAACACTGATTGACAATAAATTTCACATGCTGTTGTGCAAATGGAATAGACAAAAGGTGGAAATTATAGGCAATTAGCAAGACACCCCCAAAGGAGTGGTTCTGCAGGTGGTGACCACAGACCACTTCTCAGTTCCTATGCTTCCTGGCTGATGTTTTGGTGCACTTTTGAATGCTGCCGGTGCTTTCACTCTAGTGGTAGCATGAGACGGAGTCTACAACCCACACAAGTGGCTCAGGTAGTGCAGCTCATCCAGGATGGCACATCAATGCGAGCTGTGGCAAGAAGGTTTGCTGTGTCTGTCAGCGTAGTGTCCAGAGCATGGAGGCGCTACCAGGAGACAGGCCAGTACATCAGGAGACGTGGAGGAGGCCGTAGGAGGGCAACAACCCAGCAGCAGGACCGCTACCTCCGCCTTTGAGCAGGAGGAGCACTGCCAGAGCCCTGCAAAATGACCTCCACTAGGCCACAGCAGGACATAGCCTTTCATATACTCCCTCCCTCACCCTTTCTCCCTCCACCCAGCACACATTTTGCTGTAGGGGACATTTACCCTGGGAAGGGGGGAGAGGAGGTGAGAGAGAGAGAGGACTGATGTAATGTGTTGATAGCCAGGAGGTATCTAGAGTCAAATGCCAAAAAATGTATTCCTGGCTGGATGTTTGATTGATGGGCAGCATTAAATGTAATTACCTTCAACAATCCTCTGGGAAGCTGACTGGTTAACATGGATAGACATAGGACTGTTGGATGTGTGTGTGTGTGTAAGTGGCATGTGTGCCTGCTTGCTTGCGAGAAAGGGAGAGATGGAGCCAGTGGGGTGGGGGGGTGGAGAAAGCCGAGAGAGAGAGACCTTGTGTGGCTGGAGAGAAGACAGTTCTCTGCTGATGTTTCTGTTCAGGAGACTCCTGCTCTGTCTCGAGACAGTTTTACCTCTGGCTGGAAGAGGCCTGTTTCACACGGAAGATGGTGTGTGTGCATGTACACACTTGCATGTGTGTCTAACACACTTGCATGCACCCGCGTGTGTCTGCGTGTGTGGGAGTTTCCAACCGAATATGTTGAATGATGTGAAACATGGATTGAGGGGTTGAGTCTCTATTGTTTTGTCTGTACAAGGGGCTCCCAAGTGGCACAGCGGTATAAGGCACTGCATCTCAGTGCTCGAGGCGACACCCTGGTTCGATTCCAGGCTCTATCACACCCGGCCGTGATTGGGAGTCCCATAGGGCAGCGCACAATTGGCTCAGCGTCGTCCGAGTTTGGCCGGTGTTGGCCGTCATTGTAAATAAGAATTAGTTGTTAACCGACTTGCCTAGTTAAATAAAGGTTAAATAACAATCCTGCTGTAGCTGAAAATCCCTGAGAATGGCAGAGGGTAAATTCTCTGTGTATGATACACAGTTCTCTGGCTGTCAGTGGAATAGGACACACACCAGGGATGGGCATTTGAAATTTTTCAACTGTTCGAGTACTGGCCTGATTTTTGTTTGTGTACATTGATCTATACTGAGTGTACAAAACATTAAGAACACCTGCTCTTTCCATGAGACTGTCCAGGTAAATCCAGGTGAAAGCAATTTCAAACCCCGCCTATTTCTACGATTTCTCTTTTTAAAAATCAGATTTTAAACCTAATTCTTAATCACACTGCTAAACCTTATGCCTAGCCCTAACTTTAAATTAACACCTAAAGTGTTTTTTTATGATATTATTTTTGCGATAAAGCCAATTTTGACTTTGTGGCTGTGCTAACTAGTGACGACCGCAAAGTAGGTGTGTAGAGAGAGAGGTCGGAATGCAATTGAGTGCGACATGAAGGACATTTAGGAGAATAACTGTTTGACGTTTGGTTTCTTTTTTGTTGTGCCCCCCCAAATGCACATGTACTGATGGAATACTAGAGGCAAAGCACATTAATAGTCTGGTTTTACAGTATTTGGGGGGGTGGGTGGATCTGTGGTTAGAGTTTTGACATCAGGTCTAGTACTCGATTACCCATCCCTAACACACACACAAAAAAGTATTTAGTCAGCCACCAATTGTGCAAGTTCTCCCACTTAAAAAGATGAGAGAGGCCTGTAATGTTCATCATAGGTACACTTCAACTATGACAGACAAAATGAGGGGGAAAAATCCAGAAAATCACATTGTAGGATTTTTTATGAATTTATTTGCAAAATATGGTGGAAAATAAGTATTTGGTCACCTACAAACAAGCTAGATTTCTGGCTCTCACAGACCTGTAACTTCTTCTTTAAGAGGCTCCTCTGTCCTCCACTCGTTACCTGTATTAATGGCACCTGTTTGAACTTGTTATCAGTATAAAAGACACCTGTCCACAACCTCAAACAGTCACACTCCAAACTCCACTATGGCCAAGACCAAAGAGCTGTCAAAGGACACCAGAAACAAAATTGTAGACCTGCACCAGGCTGGGAAGACTGAATCTGCAATAGGTAAGCAGCTTGGTTTGAAGAAATCCACTGTTGGAGCAATTATTAGGAAATGGAAGACATACAAGAACACTGATAATCTCCGTCGATCTGGGGCTCCACGCAAGATCTCACCCCGTGGGGTCAAAATGATCACAAGAACGGTGAGCAAAAATCCCAGAACCACACGGGGGGACCTAGTGAATGACCTGCAGAGAGCTGGGACCAAAGTAACAAAGCCTACCATCAGTAACACACTACGCCGCCAGGGACTCAAATCCAGCAGTGCCAGACGTGTCCCCCTGCTTAAGCCAGTACATGTCCAGGCCTGTCTGAAGTTTGCTAGAGAGCATTTGGATGATCCAGAAGAAGATTGGGAGAATGTCATATGGTCAGATGAAACCAAAATATAACTTTTTGGTAAAAACTCAACTCGTCGTGTTTGAAGGACAAAGAATCCTGAGTTGCATCCAAAGAACACCATGCCTACTGTGAAGCATGGGGGTGGAAACCTCATGCTTTGGAGCTGTTTTTCTGCAAAGGGACCAGGACGACTGATCCATGTAAAGGAAAGAATGAATGGGGCCATGTATCGTGAGATTTTGAGTGAAAACCTCCTTCCATCAGCAAGGGCATTGAAGATGAAACGTGGCTGGGTCTTTCAGCATGACAATGGTCCCAAACACACCGCCCGGGCAACGAAGGAGTGGCTTCGTAAGAAGCATTTCAAGGTCCTGGAGTGGCCTAGCCAGTCTCCAGATCTCAACCCCATAGAAAATCTTTGGAGGGAGTTGAAAGTCCGTGTTGCCCAGAAACAGCCCCAAAACATCACTGCTCTAGAGGAGATCTGCATGGAGGAATGGGCCAAAATACCAGCAACAGTGTGTGAAAACCTTGTGAAGACTTACAGAAAACGTTTGACCTCTGTCATTGCCAACAAAGGGTAAAAACAAAGTATTGAGATAAACTTTTGTTATTGACCAAATACTTATTTTCCACCATAATTTGCAAATAAATTCATTAAAAATCCTACAATGTGATTTTCTGGATTTTTTTTCTCATTTTGTCTGTCATAGTTGAAGTGTACCTATGATGAAAATTCCAGGCCTCTCTCATCTTTTTAAGTGGGAGAACTTGCACAATTGGTGGCTGACTAAATACTTTTTCCCCCCCACTGTATATCACACACACACACACACACACACACACACACACACAGACTGGAAGGAAAAATAAAAATTCAGCAGTGAAATGAAAACAGGCTGGTCTTGATCAAACCAGATCTTCTTTTCTTGATGTGCACCCGGAGCCTGGTTTGGCTCCTGTCATCTGTCATGTTCATGAATAAATATGGTGCAGAAATCTTCTATTTAATAGCTTTGTGTTTCTTCAAGAGTGACTCTCTGACTTTGAGGAAATTATTCTCTGTGCTCAAAATGTGTGTGTGGCAGCCAGGAGTGTTTTCCATTATTCATCAGCACTGTGCCCATTTCCTCAGTGTCAGGGTTCCTCAGTGTCAAGTGGTAGGGCTGCACGAAGTGGGCCAAAAATCGTGTTGCGAATGTTTTACAAAATATTGCAATTTGACGTGCACTAAAGATCAGAACATATGTGAACTGTGTGAATTATAGAAATTGAATGACATATTAAAAAGGAAAATGGAAAGCAGTATCATTATTGTTTGAAACAATCTGTTCTATCTCAGAACAGCATGCCAACTGTGAATCTAACAAACAGCCAGGAGGAATAACTGTCTTAAAAACCCACAGTGACCAGGGTCTGGTTTCAATGATGGACTCTTGGCATAGAGGAACTAAGTCACTGCCTATGTCTATAAGAGAAAACAATTATTCCTGGGACTCCCTCAACAAATCACGAGGCAGACATGCCAGATTGTCGCGATTCAAAGCCAAAGTTTGCAGGCAAAACCTTTGCAGTGGTTTAAGTTAAGGTAGTTGATGTGAAATAACCTCTGATCTCCATCTTGCCAGGTACTATTTAGTATTTTATTCACGTGCATAAGGTAGTGACGTAGTTCCTCTATGACGAGTCCATCATTGAAACCAGACTCTAGTCACTGGGGGCGAGGCTTGGTGTGTCTGGGAAGCAGCCGCACACAGTTGCGTTTTTAGAGTTTGTCTATATTGCAGTTTCAATGTGAATTTGATTAACTGTGCAGCCCTACTAAGTCGCAGTTATGAAGCAGCTCACACCTGTTGCAGTAAGGACCATGACAGAGCTCTGCAGTGGGCCTCCCTCCCTAACCCAGAACAGCCCGACGGCCTACCAGAGATTTCCTCTGTGGGCCTCTCACTGCCACTGAGACTGGCCTTGGTATTCAGAAGACACTGTGTCCGCTGTACCCCTCCCTCCCTCTATCTCTCCTACTGCCATCATTTCACCTCCGCCTCGCTGGGCAGGAGTCATCATCACCTGGGCAACAGGGTCCCTCTTATCACTTACTTACCAGAGATGAGGTCATCAATAAGGGTCCCTGTAAGAGAGATGAAGCGGACCTAGACGTCCTCTTCCTCTTTTACTGTCCTCTCCTCTGATTGGTCCATTTACACCTCTGGCTTGTTCCCCTCTCTTCCTCATCCTTCATCCAAATACCTTCCTCTCTCACACACAGAAAGCTGAAATTATTGAAAAGCTTTCGTTGCCCTTTCTGGGATTTAAACATAAGTTATCCACATGTGGTTTTACTAAGTGGTATTTAGTTATACTCAGGCCTTTGTGTGGTCCATCAAGGCACACACACACACAATGAAGACAAGCTTTCAAGCCCACAGTTTTCTGCAGGTGCAGTAGAGGAAATGTCATTTCCATTAAAAAAATGATCTGCTGGAACTCAGCTAGTGTGCAGAGTGAATCCAGCTGCAGTCTAAATCAATAATCCCCTACCTGTGAATGAAGGCTCACTTGTGTGCTAGTTCTCAGATCCATCTCCCTCCCTCTGACTACAGACAGGAAGATCAAAGGTCAGCCAATCAGCAACAGAGAGTCAGTAGAAGCTCATGTAGCTCCACTTTAAACATGTAGGATGCTTGTTAATTTATTCAGTTATTTATAGACATTTATTTAAAATGTTCTTTATACCCTTATTTTACCAGGTAAGTTGACTGAACACATTCTCATTTACAGCAACGACCTGGGGAATAGTTACAGGGGAGGGGGGGGTGAATGAGCCAATTGTCAGCTGGGGATGATTAGGTGGTCATGATGGTATGAAGGCCAGATTGGGAATTTAGCCAGGACACCAGGGTTACCACCCCTACTCTTGCCATTGGCATCTTTAGTGACCATAGAGAGTCAAGACACCCATTTAACGTCCCATCCGAAAGACGGCACCCTTCACAGGGCTATGTCCATTGGGATTTATTTATATTTTTGACCAGAGGAAAGGGGGCCTCCTACTGGCCCTCCAATACCACTTCCAGCAGCATCTGGTCTCTCATCCAGGACCAACCCTAGCTTTAGAAGCAAGCCAGCATTGGAATGCAGGGTGGTATACTGCTGGCCTTGTGTGTCACCATTGTTGACAGAAACCTCCACAAAGTGTTCATGGAGAGACACACAATGTCAAATGAAACAAGAAAATGTCAACATGGATGAACTAATGCCTGTGGAAATGTTGTTTTAATATGCGTGTTATTCCATTCTCATGTGTGTGTTCTGGTGTGTGTCTCCTTCAGATTTCGACTCGGGCCTTGGCATGATGACAGGCATGAACCCTATGATGCCCGGCCTTGGTTACGTGCCCCCACCGCCCCTGCCCCATGATCTACCCATCATTAAGGAGATCATTCACTACCAGAGCTGCACCCTCTTCCCCCCAAACCCAAGTAAGTCTATTGACCTCTTACCCCAGAAAGTCGATTTAATTTAAGCCACCAGCAAAAAATCTATTGAAGTGATGGGGGCAACCCGCATGCTAGCAGATGCTAGCAGATACCCATAACCAACCATGTTGTTCCGCGTCCTACATATGCGATGACATCACCTGGTTTAAACGTCTCTAGAGACTATATCTCTCTCATCATTACTCAATGCCTAGGTTTACCTCCAATGTCCTCAAATCCTACCTTACCTTTGTCTGTACACTATGCCTTGAATCTATGCTATCGAGCCCAGAAACCTGCTCCTTTTACTCTCTGTTCCGAACGTGCTAGACGGCCAGTTCTTATAGCCTTTAGCCGTACCCTTATCCTACTTCTTCTCTGTTCCTCTGGTGATGTAGAGGTTAATCCAGGTCCTGCAGTGCCTAGCTCCACTCCCATTCCCCAGGCGCTCTCATTTGTTGACTTCTGTAACCGTAAATGCCTTGGTTTCATGCATGTTAACATTAGAAGCCTACTCCCTAAGTTTGCTTTATTCACTGCTTTAGCACATTCTGCCAACCCGGATGTCTTAGCCGTGTCTGAATCCTGGCTTAGGAAAACCACCAAAAACTCTGAAATCTCCATCGTCAACTATGACATTTTCCACCAAGATAGAACTGCCAAAGGGGGCGGTGTTGCAATCTACTGCAAAGATAGCCTGCAGAGTTCTGTCTTACTATCCAGGTCTGTACACAAACAATTCGAGCTTCTACTTCTAAAAATTCACCTTTCCAGAAACAAGTCTCTCACTGTTGCCGCTTGCTATAGACCTCCCTCTGTCCCCAGCTGTGCCCTCGATACCATATGTGAAATGATTGCCCCCCATCTATCTTCTGAGCTCATGCTACTAGGTGACCTAAACTGGGACATGCTTAACACCCCGGCCATCCTACAATCTAAACTTGATGCCCTCAATCTCACACAAATTATCAATGAACCTACCAGGTACAACTCCAAATCCGTAAACAAGGGCACCCTCATAGATGTCATCCTAACTAACTCGCCCTCCAAATACACCTCTGCTGTTTTCAATCAAGATCTCAGCGATCACTGCCTCATTGCCTGCATCCGTAATGGGTCTGCGACCAAACGACCACCCATCATCACTGTCAAACGCTCCCTAAAACACTTCAGCGAACAGGCTTTTCTAATCGACCTGGCCGGGGTATCCTGGAATGACATTCTTTAAAAGTGCCTTCCTCACCATCTTAAATACGCATGCCCCATTAAAAGAAATTTGAACTAGGAATAGATATAGTCCTTGGTTCACTCCAGACCTGTGGCGTTCTGCATTAGCATTGAATAGCCCCCATGATATGCAACTTTTCAGGGAAGTTAGGAACAAATATACACAGGCAGTTAGGAAAGCTAAGGCTAGCTTTTTCAAACAGAAATGTGCATCCTGTAGTACTAACTCAAAAAAGTTCTGGGACACTGTAAAGTCCATGGAGAATAAGAGCACCTCCTCCCAGCTGCCCACTGCACTGAGGCTAGGAAACACTGTCACCACCGATAAATCCACTATAATTGAGAATTTCAAGAAGCATTTCTCTACGGCTGGCCATGCTTTCCACCTAGCTACCACTACCCCGGTCAACTGCCCGGCACCCTCCACAGCAACCCGCGAAAGCCCCCACCATTTCTCCTTTACCCAAATCCAGATAGCTGATGTTCTGAAAGAGCTACAAAATCTGGACCCCTATAAATCAGCCGGACTAGACAATCTGGACCCTCTCTTTCTAAAATGATCTGCCGAAATTGTTGCAACCCCTATTACTAGCCTGTTCAACCTCTCTTTCGTATCGTCTGAGATTCCCAAAGATTGGAAAGCTGCCGCGGTCATCCCCCTCTTCAAAGGGGGTGACACTCTAGACCCAAACTGCTACAGACCTATATCTATCCTACCCTGTCTTTCTAAGGTCTTCGAAAGCCAAGTTAACAAACAGATTACCGACCATTTCGCATCCCACCGTACCTTCTCTGCTATGCAATCTGGTTTCAGAGCTGGTCATGAGTGCACCTCAGCCACGCTCAAGGTCCTAAACGACATCATAACCGCCATCGATAAGAGACATTACTGCGCAGCCGTATTCATCGACCTGGCCAAGGCTTTCGACTCTGTCAATCACCACATTCTTATTGGCAGACTCGACAGCCTTGGTTTCTCAAATGATTGCCTTGGCTGGTTCACCAACTACTTCTCTGATAGAGTTCAGTGTGTCAAATCGGAGGGCCTGTTGTCCGGGCCTCTGGCAGTCTCTATGGGGGTGCCACGGGGTTCAATCCTCGTGCCGACTCTCTTCTCTGTATACATCAATGATGTTGCTTTTGCTGCTGGTGATTCTCTGATTGCACCTCTACGCAGACGACACCATTCTGTATACTTCTGGCCCTTCTTTGAACACTGTGTTAACTAACCTCCAGACGAGCTTCAATGCCATACAACTCTCCTTCTGTGGCCTCCAACTGCTCTTAAACCCAAGTCAAACTAAATGCATGCTATTCAACCGATCACTGCCCGCACCTGCTCGCCCGTCCAGCATCACTACTCTGGACTGCTCTGACTTAGAATACGTGGACAACTACAAATACCTAGGTGTCTGGTTAGACTGTAAACTCTCCTTCCAGACTCACATTAAGCATCTCCAATCCAAAATTAAATCTAGAATTGGCTTCCTATATTGCAACAAAGCATCCTTCACTCATGCTGCCAAACATACCCTCGTAAAACTGACCATCCTACCGATCATCGACTTCGGTGATGTCATCAATAAAATAACCTCCAACACTGTACTCAACAAACTGGATGCAGTCTATCATAATGCCATCCGTTTTGTCACCAAAGCCCCATACACTACCCACCATTTTGACCTGTACTCTCTCGTTGGTTGGCCCTCGCTTCATACTCGTCGCCAAACCCACTGGCTACAGGTTATCTACAAGTCTCTGCTAGGTTAAAGCCCCACCTTATCTTAGCTCACTGGTCACCATAGCAGCACCCACTCGTAGCACGCGCTCCAGCAGGTATATCTCACTGGTCACCCCCAAAGCCAATTCCTCCTTAGGTCGTCTTTCCTTCCAGTTCTCTGCTGCCAATGACTGGAACGAACTGCAAAAATCTCTGAAGCTGGAGACCCATATCTCCCTCACTAGCTTTAAGCACCAGCTGTCAGAGCAGCTCACAGATTACTGCACCTGTACATAGCCCATCTATAATTTAGCCCAAACAACTACCTCTTCCCCTACTGTATTTATTAATTTTGCTCCTTATTTTGCACCCCATTATTTCTATCTCTACTTTGCACATTCTTTCAATGCAAATCTACCATTCCAGTGTTTTACTTGCTATTTACCTCGCCACCATGGCCTTTTTTGCCTTTACCTCCCTTATCTCACCTCATTTGCTCACATTGTATATAGACTTATTTTTCTACTGCATTATTGACTGTGTGTTTTGTTTATTCCATTTGTAACTCTGTGTTGTTGTATGTGTCGAATTGCTATGCTTTATCTTGGCCAGGTCACAGTTGCAAATGAGAACTTGTTCTCAACCAGCCTACCTGGTTAAATAAAGGTTAAATAAAAAATAAATAAAATAAAAAGGTGAATTAATCTCCCAGTTTCTGGTGGAAAGCAGACTGAACCAGGTTTTCCTCTAGGATTTTGCCTGTACTTAGCTCCATTTGGTTTCTTTATTATCCTGAAAAACTCCCCAGTCCTTAATGATTACAAGCATACCAATAACATGATGCAGCCACCACTATGATTGAAAATATGAAGTGGTATTCTGTTTTGTATTGGATTTGCCCCAAACATAACACTTTGTATTCAAGTCAAAACATTAATTGCTGTGACACATTTTTTGCAGTATTACTTTTGTGCCTTGTTGCAAACAGTATGCGTGTTTTGGAATATTTGTATTCTGCACTGGCTTCCTCCTTTTCACTCTGTCAATTAGGTTAGTTTTGTGGAGTAACTACAATGTTGGTCCATCCTCAGTTTTCTCCTATCACAGCCATTAAACTCTGTAACTGTTTTAAAGTCACTATTGGCCTCATGGTGAAATCCCTGAGCGGTTTCCTTCCTCTCCAGCAACTGAGTTAGGAAGGACGCCTTTATCTTTGTAGTTACTGGGTGTATTGATACACCATCCAAAGTGTAATTAAGTGTCACCATGCTCAAAGAGATATTCAATGTCTGCTTTTCTTATTTTTACCCATCTACCAATAGGTGCCCTTCTTTGCGGGGGATTGGAAAACCTCCCTGGTCTTTGTGGTTGAATCTGTGTTTGAATTTCACTGCTTGACTGAGGGACCTTACAGATAGTGTGTGGGGTACAGAGATGAGGTAGTCATTCACAGTGAGTCCATGCAACTTATTATGTGACTTGTTAAGCAAAATGTTCCTCTACAATTTATTTAGGCTTGACATAACAAAGGGGTTGAATACTTATTCACTCAAGACATTTCAGCTTTTCATTTTGTATTAATTTCAAACATTTTGAAAAACTTAATTACACTTTGACATTATTGGGTATTGTCTGACAAAAAAAGACAATTTAATCAATTTTGAATTCAGGCTGTAACAGAATATTTTTTTTTTTAAGTTAGTGGTGCAAAGTCATTGCCGCAACACACAAAAATATGGAACATGGGGAAAAAATTCTGCAGAGGCGCACTATGAAGATGCTAGAACAATCCACATTTACTTTTCCACGGCAAACGAGCAATGAATAGAAAAACCAGACAACCCCATAGTAGAATAGTTTATCTGTTTACCTAGTTAGCTTGTTATGTGTTCTATGGGAGAGAAATATTCCTCTCAAGGTGCATTCAAGTTGCAAGTGTCATAGGGAGGGAAACATGCATTCTGACAAGCAGTCAATGCACAACAATTCATAATGCAAATTGTAATAGCAGCAGTTTTAATTGCATTTGTTAAAGAAGCGGATCCCAGCTTTTCATTCCTTCTTTATTGATTTATCAACTCCTTTAATATGTGTGAACTGCACCATTTTAAACCCAGTGTTTTTAGCAACTGCATGGTTAAGCATGTTACTGCTCTGCAATTTGCAAAGAGTGCCTAGGGGAGATTGGGGCTGAATGTAACACAGATCAATTTTCACCCCATTAGCTTGGGGTAATACACCACCCTACCTCAAAATATTTTGGATAGTGACTTAAAAATTTGTGATGAGATTACATTTTTAATTGAGCAAGAGTAGTGGCAACCAGGAAAAGTGCTGTGGGTGGAAATGGTTGCATGAAGGGGTTTCTGTGAGAAGTACAGGCAGGGGACGTCAGTAGAAATGAATTCATTAGGCCCTGATCTATGGAATTCACATGACTGGGCGGAGGCGCAGCCATGGGTGGGCCTGGGAGGGCAGAGGCCCACCCACTTGGGAGCCAGGCTCAGCTAATCTGAATGAGTTTTTCCCCACGAATGGGCTTTAATACAGACTCAAATACTCCTCAGCCCCCCCCTCCCCGAGATGATCCCGCAGGTGAAGAAGCCTGATGTGGAGGTCCCGGGTTGAACGTACTGGTCTGCGGTAGTGAGGCCGGTTGGACGTTCTGCCAAATTCTCTAAAACAACGTTGGAGATGGCTTGTGGTAGAGAAATGAACATTACATTCTCTGGCAACAGCTCTGGTGGACATTCCTGCTGTGATCATGACAATTGCGCGCTCCGTCAACTTGAGGCGTCTGTGGCATTGTGTTGTTTGACACAACTGCATTTTTTTGTGGCCTTTTATTGTCCCCAACACAAGGTGCACCTGTGTAATGATCATGCTGTTTAATCAGCTATGTGATATGCCACACCCGTCAGGTGGATGGATTATCTTGACAAAGGTTAAACTGCTCACGATCAGGGATGTGAACAAATTTGTGAACAACATTTGAGAGAAATAAGCATTTTTTGCGTATGGAAAATATCTGGGATCTTTTATTTCAACTCGTGACCAACACTTGTGTTTCTATTTTTGTTCAGTGTGTATATATACAGGTGATAATGCTTATTGCTAATAGCATACCTGATAATATGGACCATGCATAGGCTATATGCATGGTCCAATCTGTTAAAATAATTTTAAGAAATAATTTTGCCAATATGTTATTGGGCTCATTTCTGGAAATGTAAATGATATTTTAGATGGTGCCAGCAAAATGTAATTTTCATTCATTTTGAAGTAGAATGTCCTTTTAAAAAGTCACCAGAACTGTGCTTCTCGGTCTCTACGTAACAATTCTGATTGTGTGCGTGTGTGTGTCTGTGAAGAACACCCAGTGGGAGCTCTCCTTTAATATCTCTGAGAGAGAACTTTGTCTGGTGACTTTTTCAAAGAAAGCTCACTTGTCAGATTTGGAAGGGATCAATTTCACCCTAAACTAAAACAAAAAGCAATTTTTCTCTCGTCAGTTGTTGGGAATTCAGGCTCCTTCAGAAAACATAAAACACAGTCTGGAGTCACTCCCCCTCTCCTTCCTTAAGCACACAAGGCTTTCATGTTGTGTGTGTGTTTTCAATGTGAATATTCTTCCTGTCTCTCTCTCCCTCTTGCCTATTATGGTCTTCCCTCTCCCCCTGGTTTTTTCTCTCCTCCTCATCTTCTACCGTCTCTTTCCCCTCTCTCTCTCGCTCTCCCTCCTCTACCTATGGTCTTCCCCTGTATTTCTGTCTCCTCTCTCTGTCCGCTCCCTGTCTTCCCCCTGTATTTCTGTCTCCTCTCTCTGTCCGCTCCCTGTCTTCCCCCTGTATTTCTGTCTCCTCTCTGTCCGCTCCCTGTCTTCCCCCTGTATTTCTGTCTCCTCTCTCTGTCCGCTCCCTGTCTTCCCCCTGTATTTCTGTCTCCTCTCTGTACACTCCCTGTCTTCCCCCTGTATTTCTGTCTCCTCTCTGTCCGCTCCCTGTCTTCCCCCTGTATTTCTGTCTCCTCTCTGTCCGCTCCCTGTCTTCCCCCTGTATTTCTGTCTCCTCTCTGTCCGCTCCCTGTCTTCCCCTGTATTTCTGTCTCCTCTCTGTCCGCTCCCTGTCTTCCCCCTGTATTTCTGTCTCCTCTCTGTCCGCTCCCTGTCTTCCCCCTCTATTTCTGTCTCCTCTCTGTCCGCTCCCTGTCTTCCCCCTCTATTTCTGTCTCCTCTCTCTGTCCGCTCCTTGTCTTCCCCCTCTATTTCTGTCTCCTCTCTCTGTACACTCCCTGTCTTCCCCCTCTATTTCTGTCTCCTCTCTGTACACTCCCTGTCTTCCCCCTGTATTTCTGTCTCCTCTCTCTGTACACTCCCTGTCTTCCCCTGTATTTCTGTCTCCTCTCTGTCCGCTCCCTGTCTTCCCCCTGTATTTCTGTCTCCTCTCTGTCCGCTCCCTGTCTTCCCCCTCTATTTCTGTCTCCTCTCTCTGTCTGCTCCCTGTCCTCCCCCTCTATTTCTGTCTGCTCCTTGTCTTCCCCCTCTTTCTCTCGCTCTCCTCTGTCCGCCCCATGTCTTTCTATTCATTTTCTCGCTATCACTTTTGTGTTCCTCATGAAAGGCAGAGTCTCTTCAAGGAGGGATATCTTTAAAGCCCTACTTCAGAGGAAGCCTATTTATTCTCCAGATTAAAGTTATCACAGGGCTCCTTGATGAGCCTCTGTCCCTCTGTTTGGCAAATAGAAAGACATCTGCTCAGCCATTAGTTAGTGAATCATTGTGACCGTTGAGAATAGTAAACTCCACTGCGGAGGTCACAGCACCATGAGGCTGATGTTTAGAGGACTAGTGGGGGACCAGTGAAGACGATGAAACAGAGTATTCGAGGTAGATTAGAAAATAGGCCCATTGGGAAGTGATATAGGTGATGAGGAGAGAAAATAGATTACATCTACTAGGAAAATAAAAGAAAGAAAGCAATATAGAGAGAATAAAAGAAAGGTCAGAGCTGAAGGGTCTGTTTTCTGTTATTTTTGTAGAGATCCAAGCCATGTCATCTTTTTTTCTGCCCTTCACCTGTATGTTTGTGTGTGCTCCAGGGGCGTGGGAGGGATAGAGGAGCCTGGTGAGTCAGTGTCCCTGTCATCCCCAGGGCAGCAGGTCAACAGGCTGCATATGGTGGCCATCACAGGGAGCAGGACCTCCAGGCTACCCTGACACCATACAGCCCCTCACACTGACCTTGATCTGAATAACACCTGCAGGGGCTCTCTCTCTCTTTCTCTCGCTCTACTCTCTTTCTCTTGCTCTACTCTCGTTCACTCCCCCTTTCTCTCGCTCGACTCTTTCACTCCCCCTTTCTCTCGCTCGACTCTTTCACTCCCCCTTTCTCTCGCTCGACTCTCTTTCACTCCCCCTTTCTCTCGCTCGACTCTTTCACTCCCCCTTTCTCTCACTCAACTCTTTCTCTCGCTTTGAACCGTTCAATTCACATGTTTATCTAGCCCCCTCTTTCCTTATTTTCCCTCTCCTGCTCTTCTTTTTTTTCCTGCCTCCCTCCAAACAAACGTTCCAAAAGAGATATTGACTGGCTACAGTAGGCTAGCCAAGACCAATGCTAGCTGTCTTTTTGTAGCTCAACAGTAGCCAGCATATTGCTAGTATGTTCACTATTGAAGGTTTAATATTGTAAATAACTTTCTCTAAAAGAAAAAAGCTGCTCCAGAAGTTGTAACTCGTGGAAGCGTGGTGGTGCTTGAATGAACGGCCAATCATATTTCCCAAATACAAATAGCATGACATTTACGCTTGTGGTCTTCAATGGTTGGCGACAGAGCAGGTAAATGTTGAACTGGAATGCGAAGATGCGCTGAAAATGTACTGTCGGGCCATTGACTGACAAGATCCACTGGCCCGACCGACACATGTTTTTACTGGTCCCGGGCTGGCGGGCCATCATTATTATAGGACCCTGCCCAGGAAATAAAATAAATGACTGTTCTAGAAAACAATAGGCTAAGTGGATTTCCACTCCACATTATATGGGACGTGCAAATTCATGCTCTCTCCATCCGAGTAGAAATTTGACAGCCAGGTACACAGCCAGGTACCGAGAGGTGGAACAGATAGCAGACTGTCAAACCAGCAGTCTTTCCCTGTCATCGCTCACTTTGTGACTGACAGGCGCCTGTCCTATCAATAGATCGCTAGGAGATGCATATTGTTCATTCTAGGCGCAGAGTGCACTAGCAGACCTTTTTTTCCGACTAGCGAATTGAAGTCTAGTTTAATTTAAGGCTGAAAATGAGTCTGTAATTGGCTGTATAGACAACAGCCGGCGCTAGAGGAAAACACTGATGGTGGATCATAACATAAGTATAGGTGTGTGTTTGTCCCAGCAAGCAGAGTGGGCGGTACAGGATGGCCGTTATTGTCTTGTTTCACGGAGATTTCAGGGAAAGAATGGAGAGCTCTATTGTTATTATGTTACCGTTTCCCATTCTATATGTTGTTTGGTAAAGTCAATATGGCTGAACACAGGCTAGCAAAAAGTTTATGGGTGAGTCCTTCAGGCTTCTTGGCTTCTGTGTAGGCCTCATCTCCCGTTAAACAGGATTGTCACAGTGGCCAGTGGCATTGTAAATTCAGCTCCCAGGACACCAATGTTGCCTCTATCCATGTTGCTGAAGATTCTGATCGGCACCATCTCCTTGTTGACAAGTAGCCACCACATTTTGCATTCTCCAGTGTCACTCCCACCGTTCATACTCTTTCCGTAGTACAGAGACCACCCCCACTGAACCTAGAAAATACATGCACATTGGGTTTTAAAAGCAGACTTTCAGATCATAGAGCCATCGGCTAAATGTCGAAGGACTTTAGCTGAACAACAGTGGCACAGGTCTGGCCCTCTGGAAGATCTGAGCTTTGAAACAAGCTTCATATCACTGACGTTTTAACATAAGAGGCCTTGCTCTTGCACCACAAGGCTCTGCCATAGATCTCTAGGAGGGCAGAGGCGTCTCAGAGTAGGAATGCAGATCTAGGATCAGGTCTCCCCCGTCCATATCTAAAAGGGCAAACTGATCCTAGATCAGCACTCTGACTCTGAGATTGGTTATGATTACAGGCCCTGGTGATTAGTTCTGTCCAGAGCAGTAGAGCCCCATGTATGGTTCAGTAAACTCTCATCTGTGTTCAATTAATCAGGTCTCTCAAGCAATGAACCATTCACATGAGAGAATCAACCAGCTTTTGGCTAAGAGGATGCATTTGTGTTTATCCCACAATAGTTTTCACATTAACATTAGATATCAATAGAAAAGTTATCCAAGCGTATTGCTGTATGTTTTCGTCATTATTGCTACTCGTTGGTCATGGGAGATATTTCCAAATGTAATTTTTCAAATAGTACTTTAATAGATTTTCCCAGCATGAAGCCTCTGAATTAATCAAATGGATATTGTATAACATAAATTACAGCCTGCACATTGCATTATGATAACAGTACTTCTAAATGCATAAATCAATTTCACATTATTCTTTCACTGTAGAAACACTAGTTTTATTTGTGTTGTAAATTCAGACTGAGTATTTAACTGCTTCTTTAACTTCTTATGGATAGGGGGCAGCATTTTCACGTTTGGATGAAAAGCATGCCCAGAGTAAACTGCCTCCTACTCAGTCCCAGATGCTAATATATGCATATTATTATTAGTATTGGATAGAAAACACTCTGAAGTTTCTAAAACTTTTTGAATCATGTCTGTGATTATAACAGAACTTATTTGTCAGGCAAAACCCAAAGGACAAACCATTCAGAATTTTTTTTTTTGAGGTCACTCTCGTTTCAATGGGTATCCAGATTTCTAAGGGACCTTCCTGCAGTTCCTATCGCTTCCACTGGATGTCAACAGTCATTAGAAATTGGTTGAGGTTTTTCCTTTGAGAAATGAAGAAGTAGCCATGTTCAGAATGATGCTCCAGTGAAGTGTACTGTTTGTTAGAGGCGCGTGACCAGAAAGCATGCTACACATTGTTTTCCTCCGGTATTGAACACAGATCATCCCGTCTTCAATTTTAGCGGTTATTTACGTAAAAAAATACCTAAAGTTGTATTACAAAAGTAGTTTGAAATGTTTGGACAAAGCTTACAGGTAACTTTTGAGATATTTTGTAGTCATGTGGAGCGAGTTGGAACCGGTGTTTTTCTGGATCAAACGCGCCAAATAAATTGACATTTTGAATATATATCGACGGAATTAATCGAACAAAAAGACCATTTGTGATGTTTATGGGACATATTGGAGTGCCACCAGAAGAAGCTCGTCAAAGGTAAGGCATGAATTATATCTTTATTTCTGCGTTTTGTGTCGCGCCGGGAGGGTTGAAATATGATGGTCTGTGATTGTTAGCTGGGGTGCTATCCTCAGATAATAGCATTGTTTGCTTTCGCTGTAAAGCATTTTTTAAATCTGACACGTTGGCTGGATTCACAACAAGTGTAGCTTTAATTTGGTATATTGAATGTGTGATTTCATGAAAGTTTAATTTTTATAGTAATTTATTTGAATTTGGCGCTCTGCATTTTCACTGGATGTTGGCCAGGTGGGACGCTACCGTCCCACATATCCCAGAGAGGTTAATGAGGGTTTGATTGATTTATGGGACCCAGTTTGTAGGTGGAATGTTATTATATGTTGTTATTAATGTTATTGTAGGTTATTATAGTAAACTGTCACAAACTGAAATAAAATAATTAACAAATCCGTTTGAAAAACGAAAACTATACTGAAACGATTGTCTTTGACTCCAAAACTAACAAAAATAAAAATAACCATCAATAGTTGTTTTTTGGGGGGGGGGGGGGTTGAATGAGTGTGTTAAGCTTTTTTAAGCCTTAAGTTTTCAAGGTTCTGGTGGGTCACATTGAGATTGACTTTATAATTTAAATGTAGACTCAGCGAGACGACGTTGCCACGAGCAGCACTGCAGATATTGGACGCGTTTGAGTGGTAAGACTAAAGCATCCGACTATAGACTAAAGTCGGGAGAGGTGCATCTGTGACAGCCGAAAGTCTGATACTGTAGTTTTTCTTCAGCAAGGCTCAGATCAACAGTGTCTGGTTTGGAGATGACATAACCTATAACAAAAGCATGTCTGTTATACAAAATAAATGGCCAAATAAATGCAGTCTTTACCACTAGCACCAGCTAGTCTATACAGCCGATTAGTTATATTCAGCCGGATCCTTTTTCCACTTAAATTAACTAGGCTACTTTTCAATTCGCTAGTCAGAAAGTCTGCCGAGCCTTCTCCCACTAGAATGATATGCATCTTCTAGCAGTCTATTGATAGGACAGGCGTGTGCACTGTGGTCTTGCTCTTGCAACTCCTGTGGGAGGCCGGCCGCATGCACGCTGGCACGGTCGCCAGGTGTCCGGTGTTTCCTCCGACACATTGGTGCGGCTCGCTTCCGGGTTAAGCGGGCATTGTGTCAAGCAGCAGTGCGACTTGGTTGGGTCACTTTTTGGGATTTTGCATATTTTTTAATTACCATTAAATAAAATAACTGATTAGTTAGCAACGCTTATAATAATCTGGCTAGCTTTTAGAAGTGCTAGTGCAAACAGATTATCAGTTGGTAGTGATTTCAAAAGCATGGTGATGTTAACTAGGAGATGCTAGCCAGGAGATTCTGGACATTGCAAAAAAAAAAACGCTAACTAACGCCTTTAAACTCAAATTAATACTTTATCATTCATAGTGTCCAAGTTTACGGTTAGTTCTCTGTATTGATGCCTCTCTCTTCTCATCTACAGACCTTCCCTTTCCGGCCATGAGGGATCGCCCTCCCGGCTGTAAGACTGTGTTTGTGGGTGGTCTGCCAGAGAATGCCACTGAGGCACTCATCGTGGAGGTATTTGGCCAGTTGGGTGAGATCATCGCAATCCGCAAGAGCAAGAAGAACTTCTGCCATATCCGATTTGCCGAAGAGTTCACTGTGGACAGAGCCCTCTTCCTGTCTGGTACATTGCCTACGTTTTCTATTAAACTTCAAGCTGTATTGTGGAATAAATGTCTTCCCTCTTCAGTCAGAGACCTTAACTATGTTGGTCAATGAGGAGACAGCAAGAGGTGTTGTGTGATAAATATCCTCCCTCTTCATTCAGAGACCTTAACTATGTTGGTCAATGAGGAGACAACAAGAGGTGTTGTGCAATAAATATCCTCCCTCTTCATTCAGAGACCTTATCCTCTTGACGCTAGGGGTCAGATTATTATTTTATTTTTTAATAACGTTCCCAAGGTAAACGGACTATTTCTCAGGTCCAGATCGTAGAATATGCATATAATTTACAGATTAGGATAGAAAACACTCCAAAGTTTCCAAAACTGTCAAAAAAAAATCTGTGAATATAACAAAACTGATTCTGCAGGCGAAAACCTGAGGAAATCTAACCCGGAAGTGAATTTTTTTTATTTTTTTTATCTGTGTTTCCTTGCCCGTCTTTCTTCCATTTAAAGGGGTATCAACCAGATTCCTTTTCCAATGGCTTTCTCAGGCTGTGACCAGGCTTTAGACATAGTTTCAGGCTTTTATTTTTAAAAATGAGCAAGATTTTTCAAAAGTAGTCAGGTGTCCTTTGATTAGTTCCTGCGCGCGAGAGGGGTAGCTCTCCATTTTCTTTCTCTCTTTTATTGAATAGGTTACGGTCCGGTTGAAATATTATCGATTATGTTTGTTAAAAACAACCTGAGGATTGATTATAAAAAACATTTGACATGTTTCTACGAACATTACGGATACTTTTTGGAATTTTCGTCGAACGGAGCGAGGCTTTGGTTTTCTGAACATAACGCGCAACCCAAATGGCTGTTTTTTGTTATAAAAGTAATATTTATCAAACAAAAATAACATTTATTGTGTAACTTGGAGTCTCGTGAGTGCAAACATCCGAAGATTATCAAAGGTAAGCGATTAATTTTATTGCTTTTCTGACTTTCGTGACCATGCTAATTTGGGGCTAGCTGTTCTAGCATTGATTGAAACACTCACAAAAGCTTGGATTGCTTTCGCTGCAAAGCATATTTTCAAAATCTGACACGATAGGTGGATTAACAACAAGCTATGTTTTGGTATATTTCACTTGTGATTGCATGATTATAAATATTTTTTGTAATATTTTGCGCCCTGCAATTCAGCGGTTGTTTAGGAAAATGATCCCGCTAAAGGGATCCGTAGCGCAGAGAAGTTAACTATGTTGGTCAATGAGGAGACAACAAGAGGTGTTGTGCAATAAATATCCTCCCTCTTCATTCAGAGACCTTAACTATGTTGGTCAATGAGGAGACAACAAGAGGTGTTGTGCAATAAATATCCTCCCTCTCCTAATAGTTCTAAATGAAGGAAATTAATCTCCAGTGGTAGTCCAGTACTAATCTCCAGTGGTAGCCCAGTACCAATCTCCAGTGGTAGTCCAGTACTAATCTCCAGTGGTAGTCCAGTACTAATCTCCAGTGGTAGTCCAGTACTAATCTCCAGTGGTAGGTAGTCCAGTGCTAACCTCCAGTAGTTGGTAGTCCAGTGCTAACCTCCAGTAGTTGGTAGTCCAGTGCTAATCTCCAGTAGTTGGTAGTCCAGTGCTAATCTCCGGTAGTTTGTGGTCCAGTGCTAACCTCCAGTGGTAGGTAGTCCAGTGCTAATCTCCAGTAGTTGGTGGTCCAGTGCTAACCTCCAGTAGTTGGTGGTCCAGTGCTAATCTCCAGTTGTTGGTGGTCCAGTGCTAACCTCCAGTTGTTGGTAGTCCAGTGCTAATATCCCGTAGTTGGTAGTCCAGTGCTAATCTCCAGTAGTTGGTAGTCCAGTGCTAACCTCCAGTTGTTGGTGGTCCAGTGCTAACCTCCAGTTGTTGGTAGTCCAGTGATAACCTCCCGTAGTTGGTGGTCCAGTGCTAGTCTCCAGTAGTTGGTAGTCCAGTGCTAATATCCCGTAGTTGGTAGTCCAGTGCTAATCTCCAGTAGTTGGTAGTCCAGTGCTAACCTCCAGTAGTTGGTAGTCCAGTGCTAACCTCCCGTAGTTGGTAGTCCAGTGCTAACCTCCCGTAGTTGGTAGTCCAGTGCTAACCTCCCGTAGTTGGTAGTCCAGTGCTAACCTCCAGTAGTTGGTAGTCCAGTGCTAACCTCCAGTAGTTGGTAGTCCAGTGCTAACCTCCAGTAGTTGGTAGTCCAGTGCTAACCTCCCGTAGTTGGTAGTCCAGTGCTAATCTCCCGTAGTTGGTAGTCCAGTGCTAATCTCCAGTAGTTGGTAGTCCAGTGCTAATCTCCAGTAGTTGGTAGTCCAGTGCTAATCTCCAGTAGGTGGTAGTCCAGTGCTAATCTCCAGTAGTTGGTAGTCCAGTGCTAATCTCCAGTAGTTGGTAGTCCAGTGCTAATCTCCAGTAGTTGGTAGTCCAGTGCTAATCTCCAGTAGTTGGTAGTCCAGTGCTAATCTCCAGTAGTTGGTGGTCCAGTGCTAACCTCCAGTAGTTGGTGGTCCAGTGCTAACCTCCAGTAGTTGGTAGTCCAGTGCTAATCTCCAGTAGTTGGTGGTCCAGTGCTAACTTCCAGTAGTTGGTAGTCCAGTGCTAATCTCCGGTAGTTGGTGGTCCAGTGCTAATCTCCGGTAGTTGGTGGTCCAGTGCTAATCTCCGGTAGTTGGTGGTCCAGTGCTAATCTCCAGTAGTTGGTGGTCCAGTGCTAACTTCCAGTAGTTGGTGGTCCAGTGCTAATCTCCGGTAGTTGGTGGTCCAGTGCTAATCTCCGGTAGTTGGTGGTCCAGTGCTAATCTCCAGTAGTTGGTGGTCCAGTGCTAATCTCCGGTAGTTGGTGGTCCAGTGCTAATCTCCGGTAGTTGGTGGTCCAGTGCTAATCTCCAGTAGTTGGTGGTCCAGTGCTAACTTCCAGTAGTTGGTGGTCCAGTGCTAATCTCCGGTAGTTGGTGGTCCAGTGCTAATCTCCGGTAGTTGGTGGTCCAGTGCTAATCTCCAGTAGTTGGTAGTCCAGTGCTAACCTCCAGTAGTTGGTGGTCCAGTGCTAATCTCCAGTAGTTGGTGGTCCAGTGCTAATCTCCAGTAGTTGGTAGTCCAGTGCTAACCTCCGGTAGTTGGTGGTCCAGTGCTAATCTCCGGTAGTTGGTGGTCCAGTGCTAATCTCCAGTAGTTGGTGGTCCAGTGCTAATCTCCGGTAGTTGGTGGTCCAGTGCTAATCTCCGGTAGTTGGTGGTCCAGTGCTAATCTCCGGTAGTTGGTGGTCCAGTGCTAATCTCCAGTAGTTGGTGGTCCAGTGCTAATCTCCAGTAGTTGGTGGTCCAGTGCTAATCTCCGGTAGTTGGTGGTCCAGTGCTAATCTCCGGTAGTTGGTGGTCCAGTGCTAATCTCCGGTAGTTGGTGGTCCAGTGCTAACCTCCAGTGGTAGGTAGTCCAGTGCTAATCTCCAGTAGTTGGTGGTCCAGTGCTAACTTCCAGTAGTTGGTGGTCCAGTGCTAATCTCCAGTAGTTGGTGGTCCAGTGCTAATCTCCGGTAGTTGGTGGTCCAGTGCTAATCTCCGGTAGTTGGTGGTCCAGTGCTAATCTCCGGTAGTTGGTGGTCCAGTGCTAATCTCCGGTAGTTGGTGGTCCAGTGCTAACCTCCGGTATTTGGTGGTCCAGTGCTAATCTCCGGTAGTTGGTGGTCCAGTGCTAATCTCCAGTAGTTGGTGGTCCAGTGCTAATCTCCAGTAGTTGGTGGTCCAGTGCTAATCTCCGGTAGTTTGTGGTCCAGTGCTAACCTCCGGTAGTTTGTGGTCCAGTGCTAATCTCCGGTAGTTGGTGGTCCAGTGCTAATCTCCGGTAGTTGGTGGTCCAGTGCTAACCTCCGGTAGTTGGTGGTCCAGTGCTAACCTCCGGTAGTTGGTGGTCCAGTGCTAACCTCCAGTAGTTAGTAGTCCAGTGCTAACCTCCAGTAGTTAGTAGTCCAGTGCTAACCTCCAGTAGTTAGCAGTCCAGTGCTAACCTCCAGTAGTTAGTAGTCCAGTGCTAACCTCCAGTAGTTAGTAGTCCAGTGCTAACCTCCAGTAGTTAGTAGTCCAGTGCTAACCTCCAGTAGTTAGCAGTCCAGTGCTAACCCCCAGTAGTTAGTAGTCCAGTGCTAACCTCCAGTAGTTAGTAGTACAGTGCTAACCTCCAGTAGTTAGCAGTCCAGTGCTAACCCCCAGTAGTTAGTAGTCCAGTGCTAACCTCCAGTAGTTAGTAGTCCAGTGCTAACCCCCTAGAGGTAGTCCAGTGGTAATCTCTAGTCATGTTGCACCAGGGTCTTTTCTTTTTTTATCTCCTTTTCCATCAAAGCTTTTAGACTCCAGACACATGCCATCTTAAATCTCTCTCTATATGCAAACTGGATACATATATCACAGCCCGACAAAGTACATTTAACACTGGCCTCTACAATAATATCCTATGCATTATTTATTCTGTGTGTGCGTGTCTGTGTGGTGTCTATTTGTGCATATGTGTGTGCGTGTAGTGACTGTTTCTCATGAAACCAGTTTTAACTATGTAAGTAGCAACTTGAGTTACAAAACCATGATGCATCTGCAAAAATCAACTATGATTCTGAAGACTAAGATGCATAGTTTTTGGTAAAGTGTCTTATTTTATTTTCACCCCAAATTCTCATTATTGAAATGCGTCCGGGTTTAATTCTCTGGTAATTTTACTTTAGAAAAATATAAAACACCAAATATGTTGCTGTAGTTTGTCCATAAATCATAAAAAATGTATATTACACTATATTTATTACGTAAAAACAGTGTCTGGAGACATGTCTCATTTCCGTAAAACTTTTTACAGTTTCTGTAAAAACTCCAATCAGTTTTTAGACAGAATGCATCATGGGTAAGTAAAACTGTCTGCATTCTGTCTGCCCCCAGGGGGCAGGACGGAGTTTGGAAAGCCTGATCTAGAGGAGTAGTCCTTAGATGAGCACAAGTTCATTTATTTGCTTTTATGCCTTCAGAATGAGGTTCTTATTCTCAAACACTCCCTTTACCCCACTTGACCTTCTCACATTATGGCAAAAAATATATCATTGGGATAAAGTTAGAACTATTACCTTACCAACATGGCGGCATGAATGGGCTTTAGTGATGTGGTCAATTGTTTGCTGACTCCTTTTATTTGCAGATGTAGATAAGGGGTCCTCATTACCAAAACGGGAACCTTAATATCGGTAATGCTAATTCTAATGTATAGACAATGGGTGTGCTGTGCTGGTAACTTCAATTATTTACTAGGACAACTACTTTTATCGGTTTGTATCGATTTTTTGTAAAACAGTTCAATTGTGTACAGGCTTAACTGAATGAACAACATAGACAGAATGCAGTATGGAATTGTATTAAATAGTTTGGAGTATGACAAGTGAGATAACATGGGTAAATTGACATGTAAATAGATCCCAAGGTTTAAATGTATTTGTTGACAGGAAAGTCATAATTGTATGAGTTAGCCCGTAGGTTAAACAGCAAGCGTGAGGAATGTGCGTTCTTGTGCCGTGCTTATAGGCTACAAGGTAAATAGGTGAATGACGTTCCACACATGGCAAATAGGAAAGTGGAGATGAACGAGACGCTATGCTGATGATACGTTTGTTTTCATTCCCACTACACCTGTATAATAGGAACCAGAGTGAATTATGTTATGCTGCTTAACTTCTTATGGCTGGGGGCAGTATTGAGGAGCTTGGATGAATAAGGTGCCCAGAGTAAACTGCCTGCTACTCAGGCCCAGAAGCTAAGATATGCATATTATTAGTAGATTTGGATAGAAAACACTCTGAAGTTTCTAAAACTGTTTGAATGATGTATGTGAGTATAACAGAACTCATATGGAAGGCAAAAACCTGAAAAAAATCTAACAAGGAAGTGGGAAATCTGAGGTTTGTAGGTTTGTCTATCCAATATACATTACATTTACATTTAAGTCATTTAGCAGACGCTCTTATCCAGAGCGACTTACAAATTGGAAAGTTCATACATATTCATCCTGGTCCCCCCGTGGGGAATGAACCCACAACCCTGGCGTTGCAAGCGCCATGCTCTACCAGTGTCTATGGGGTCATATTGCACTTCCTAAGGCTTCCACTAGATGTCAACAGCCTTCTACTGTGAAGGATGAGGGAATGAGAGCTGTTTCAACCAGGTGTCTGGCAGAGTGTGATGAGCTCACTCAGGCGCTCCCCCGTGAGAGGTAGCTGCGTTCCTTTTTGTTTCTAAAGACAAAGGAATTCTCCTTTGATTTATGTTAAAAACATCCTAAAGATTAATTCTATACATCGTTTGACATGTTTCTACGAACTGTAATGGAATTTTTTTGACTTTTCGTCTGGCCTGCGCGTCATGAATTTGGATTTTTGAACTAAACGCGTGAACAAAAAGGAGGTATTTGGACATAAATGATGGACTTTATCGAACAAAACAAACATTTATTGTGGAACTGGGATTCCTGGGAGTGCATTCTGATGAAGATCATCAAAGGTAAGTGCCTATTTATAATGCTATTTCTGACTTCTGTTGACTCCACAACATGGCGGGTACCTGTATGGCTTGTTTTTGTGTCTGAGCACCGTACTCAGATTATTGCATGGTGTGCTTTTTCCGTAAAGTTTTTTTGAAATCTGACACAGCGGTTGCATTAAGGAGAAGTTTATCTAAAGTTCCATGAATAACACTTGTATCTTTTATCAATGTTTATTATGAGTATTTCTGTAAATTGCTGTGACTCTCTGCAAAATCACCATATAAATAGGAACTTTATCGAACAAAACATACATGTGTTGTGTAACATGAAGTCCTATGAGTGTCATCTGATGAAGATCATCAAAGGTTAGTGATTTAATTTGATCTCTTTCTGCTTTTTGTGACTCCTCTCTTTGGCTGGAAAAATGTCTGTGTTTTTCTGTGACTAGGTACTGACCTAACATAATCAGATGGTGTGCTTTCGTCGTAAAGCCTTTTTGAAATCGGACACTGTGGTGGGATTAACAACAAGTTTATCTTTAAAATGGTGTAAAATACTTGTATGTTTGAGGAATTTTAATTATGAGATTTCTGTTTGAATTTGGTGCCCTGCACTTTCACTGGCTGTTAGAAGTTAATGAAGTTAAACAACCATTCAGACCAGTTTTCCTGATTTGAACGTATTATTTGATAGAGTTTGTCAAGAAATATGGCGTGTATAAACCCCATTTAACTTACTTTACGCCACAATCTGCAATTTGAGCAAAGAGCAACCCTGCCATTTAAATTAGGATATGCCCCATTTTGACATGTGTACCTGTTTTAGCACTTACTTATACTGTTATTTGATATCATAAGCCAGTTTTTGGTCCGTATCTCACATATTTAGATACTTTGTTAGGCATTTGCCCATAGGATCCCATTCAATCCAGAAATACATCTAAAATACCTTACAACCACACATCCACGTCATGGTACACCAATATTACCTTTAAAGACCTTGGATCATTTATTGCTTAAAAAATGAGTAACTTTGTTTTACGCTTACGTTCACTTTTGAATCTTGAAAATACATGGATGTAGTTACAGTACTATACTGAAATAAGGGGTGTTTTAGTCAATTGCATTAAGAGCAGTGCTTTTAGTATTATGCAAGTCTGATGTATTGGGTTTCTGAATCTCTGATAGAGATCAGTACAGTTTTTCAATGGCAAACTATGCAACTCTCTGGGCAGGTGAAATTTGTCCCAAAGACAACTGTTAATTCATGTTGACTCTAGTATTCCTTCCATTTGTTATGTGCATTAGGGACTCTCAACAAAAAAGAAACCTAGCCAAGTGATCAGTTCTTCTCCCTACAGTCTCTGTTCCCTTTCTCCTACTCAATTTCGTTCCGACCGCTCCCAATAGGTCAACAGAAATATAATGTATCTGATGGAATACACAAACAACACTGTAGACAAGCTACATTCCTTGCCAAATCACAACAGCTTAATCACAAATTCAAAATGGACTGGTTGATTTAAAAGTAGGGAAGTATGTGTTCCAACCACGAGCTGCAGTTTTGGAATAATAGATGTGGCTCGTCTATTTCAGGCTTTTTTGTGAACTGCTGTAGTGTGCCATTTAGAAAAGGTTACAGCCCCCCTAAACCTCGGCAGGTTCCAGACTGAAATATGCAACAAAACCATTGTTTTGATGAAAGCAAATAGTGTATTTATTAGTCTAGTCTATTAGTCTATATCAACTGCAGTCATTTCTATAATCAGTACCTTTGTTCTCCAACTGTTGATGGCGATGATGTGTGGTAAATAATTAGAAATATGCTCCGTATCCCCTCTTACAGCGTAGTTGCGTTAGGTAGGCCTATTTGTAAATAATGTTGGCTTCGTGGTGATGAACGAGGCCTGTTGGTGGTCGTTTTGTGATAACTCCACTGTGATGAACATTTTGACCATTCAGTTTTGTTTTAACATTAACCCCCCCCTTGAAAAATGCATAATATCTTATCAATAAACACAATAATGATCAAATAAATACGTACAGATCCTAATATAAGTGATCCAAAAGGACATTTTGTGAAAAATGACACTTCTTTTTTCAAATGTGAGTTTTGTGAGACTGACCCGTGTGTGTAGCCGTCTCAAGTGACTTGGCCTAGCTATTCTCTTCAGTAAGAATGGATAACTGTCCCATGCATTATGTCCACCACCAGTCCCGCAGACCATTCTAGTTACAGTTTAGTAGTCCATCGGCCTAGTGGTCCAGCAGCACAGAGCTCTCAAGTCTCGCTATGAAATATTGAATCACATCTGTGAGCCTGAAGCAAAGAGCAGGCCGTGTTTGTGTGAGAGCGCCCGTTTTCACCCAGGGTCATTTGAGTGAATGAGCAGCAATGGAGAGGAGGAGGAGTGAAAGAGACTGAAGAGTGAGACAGCAGAAAGCAGGAGGGAGAGAAAGAGAAACCGATAGGAGCGGGAGAGAGAGAGGAAAGATGAGCGAGAGAAAGGAGGGAAAGGGAGAGAGATGTGTTTGCTAGGGTGTCACTAGAGGACCAATTAGTCTCTAAGTCTTCTCTATGAATTAGTTTGAGAACAGAAAGGTGTTTACTCCAACCCCACAAAGCTACTTTAGCTAGGATGCAGCTGTGACAGAGGAACCAACAGATTAAAAAGAGGAGAGCCTCAGAGGGATGGGGAGTGATGGATGGACAGATCGTTTCAACCCAAATAGAGGATGTCAGGAGAGATGCAGGTGTCTGATAGAAAGTGGTTTGTGGGTATTTACGGCGCTTTATCGCCCTGCACCTGCACGTTTAGCAGAGTGAAATGTCACTCGTGATGTTACCAATTGGTTCTAATGCTCTCTCTCTCCCTCTCTCTCTCCCTCTCTCTCTCCCTCTCTCTCTCTCTCTCCCTCTCTCTCTCCCTCTCTCTCTCTCTCCCTCTCTCTCTCCCCCCTCTCTCTCCCCCTATCTTTCTCTCTCCCCTCCCCCACTATCTTTCTCTCTCCCCTCCCCCTATCTCTCTCTCCCCTCCCCCCTATCTCTCTCCCCCTCCCCCCCCTCTCTCCCCTCCCCCTCTCTCTCCCTCCCCCCTCTCACTCTCTCCCCTCCCCCCCTCTCTCTCTCTCCCCTCCCCCCTCTCTCTCTCTCTCCCCTCTCTCCCTCGCCCCTCCCTCTCTCTCTCTCTCCCCTCAACCCCCTTTCCTCTCCCCCCAGGCTACCGTATGCGTCTGGGCTCCAGTACAGACAAGAAGGACACAGGGCGGCTCCATGTGGACTTTGCCCAGGCCAGAGACGACTTGTATGAGTGGGAGTGTCGTCAGCGCCTGTATGCCAGAGAGGAGAGACACCGCAGGAGGATGGAGGAGGACCGTTTCAGACCCCCTTCCCCTCCACCCATCGTCCATTACACAGACCACGAGTGTAGCCTGCTGGGGGACAAGATCAAAGGTGGGGCTACACACACAGTACGCACTCACACAAAATAGAGATATTGAAACGTTTACACATTCACACAAAATAGAGATATTGAAACGTTTACACACACACAGCACACAGACACATGCATGTTCTCACATACACACACACAGTACAGAGAGAGACACAGAGAATATAAACACACCCAAGGACACACACAGAATACAAAACTCATACATTATCAATGTGGTGGAAATTCTACCTTTAACTAATGAGGAGAGGCAAAATCAATAATCAATCAAGCTAATACTTTTATTAAAAACCTATTATAATGAGGCTCGTTGACCCCGCCCACGCAGGTGAGATGGAGTGAGAGCCTCCTGTACAAAGAGTACAGGATCATTTTATAGTCAAGCTACCCCATGTAAGCATCTGCAAAACACGTGACCCTGTGTGTGTGTGAGGGGAGACAACTGGGTGAAAAGGTTGCCTCAGTCTGTCGCAACTGAGTGAGAACAACAGGGGCCAGAATGACAGGAAGTCACTCCAGACATACTTCCTCTAACAGTAGCTCTACGGTTCCCCCAAGTTGGGCAAGCAAGCGCCTTTGACTGTCGGCCCAGATGATGTATGGTTGTACTGGTCACACACACACACACACAACGCATGAATCTTTGGCCCAGAAACAGGCTCCAGACAGAACAATAGCTCTGTTACTGGTGTGCAGGATATAACCTTTAGTCTGTCTCCGATCAAGAGGAACCAGTCAGTTTCTGTCAATCTTGACTGAGTGGCCAGACATCATGGGGTCATTCTATACACACAGTCAGGACAGGCCTCTATTAATGCGCGCAAACACTTTTCTATCCTATATATGTTTGTCATATAAACTATCTCAAACCCAAAGTCCAGGCATAAACACAGATGTTTTAGTACACAAGCATTAGTAAGGTTTAACTTCAAAATGCCCTCACATCAAGCTGATCAACCGGTACACAATGTACAGTGTTCCACTGTGGTCCTCTGGGTTTAGTTTGGTTGACAAATCCTCCTGACACACTACAGAGCTTGATGTTGTCTATCCGTCTGGGTATGAATCTGTCTCTGGATTTAAAGAAGCTGTAGACTCAAAAGCCCCATCTTCTCTGAGGCTTAAAGTGTGATTCTGTACTTTCACAGAGGCAGATGAACTCATGGATACCATTTCCACGTGTATGAAGGAAGTTTGTGGTAGTTTCACGAGCCAATGCTAAGTAGAGGAATGGCTTAATTGTATAGAATCCCTTTAATCTGTTTGTGTATTTATATGCTTAAAGATAGAGTGTAAAGCATGTCCCCACTGCTGAAGTACATAAATATCCCCTCCCACAACTTGTACAACTTAGACTTCTGAATGTTAGGATTCCAGTGGAAAGAAGCTCAACATCATGTTTTGTGAATTAGTGATGAGGTGAGCAGACAGTTAGCCTCACTGCCATCTTAGCCCAAATACCTTGAGACGTTCTCCATGAACTGCTACACAGAGCAGTGGCCAAGTAATGAATGTGGCTTCTCTACTTTCAGTTTAGCTGAGAAGCTAGATATGAAAATGAGCTGCCAGGCAGTAGTTTTAGTAACCACACATCTCTTCAACACATTCCTATGCTTTTACTGTATGTGGGATTTGTGAATCTTAGGGACCTCATCAATATTGGTTTCTTTGATAAGCCACTTAGCCCCCTCGCTGTATAGATGCATTGAATAATACTGAAAGATATGTTTTCTCTGCGTCCCAAATGGCACCCAATCCCTATATAGTGCACTACTTTAAACTAGTGCCCTGATCAAAAGTAGTGCACTATATAGGGAAAAGGGTGCCATTTTGGATGCTGCTTCTATACAGCAGATAAAATATCATATCAGGACAAAATGAGAGTTTATTGGGCCCTGGTCATTGTCAGTGATTGACAAGTGTAGATATTGTGTATGTATTGATAATGGACCGGTAGTTGGTAGGGAGGACTAGTGACTGTGGAGAGCCTGGAAACCTACATCATTCTATAGATACAGACAAACACCTGAGGGACCTCTGGTTATGACACCTTGGGGGCTTCACATTAAATAAATCAAAAGCCCTCTTGATCTTAGTGTGTGAACAAAACATTAAGAACACCTGCTATTTCCATGCAATAGACTGACCAGGTGAATCAAATCAAAGTTTATTTGTCACGTGCGCCAAATACAACTGGTGTAGACCTTACAGTGAAATGCTTACTTACAGGCTCTAACCAATAGTGCAAAAAAGGTATTAGGTGAACAATAGGTACGTAAAGAAATAAAAACAACAGTGAAAAACAGTAGCGAGGCTATATACAGTAGCGAGGCTATAAAAGTAGCGAGGATACATATAAACACCGGTTAGTCAGGCTGATTGAGGTAGTATGTACATGTAGATATGGTTAAAGTGACTATGCATATATGATGAACAGAGAGTAGCAGTAGCGTAAAGAGGTGAATCCAGGTGAAAGCTTTGATCCCTTATTGATATCACTTGTTAAATCTACTTCAATCAGTGTAGATGAAGGGGAGGAGACAGGTTAAATAAGGATTTTCAATCATTGACACAACTGAGACAGGGACTGTGTATGTGTGCCATTCAGAGGGTGAAAGGGCAAGACAAAATATTGAAGTGCCTTTGAATGGGTTATGGTAGTAGGTGCCAGCCGCACCGGTTTGTGTCAAGAACTGCAACGCTGCTGGGTTTTTCACAATCAACCATTTCCCGTGTATATCAAGAATGGTCCACCACCAAAAGGACATCCAGCCAACTTGACACAACTGTGGGAAGCATTGGGGTCAACATGGACCAGCATCCCTGTGGAACACTTTTGACACTTATCAAATCACATTTTATTGGTTAGCAGATGTTATTGTGAGTGTAGGAAAATGCTTGTGCTTCTAGTTCCAACAGTGCAGCGATATCTAACAAGTAATCTAACAATTTCACAACGACCTAATACACACAAATCTAAGTAATGGAATAAGAATGTATAAATATATGGAAGAGCAATGACTGAGCCGCAAAGGCAAGATGCAATAGATGGTATAAAATACAGTATATACATATAAGATGAGTAATGCAAGATATGTAAACATTATTCAAGTGACATTATTAAAGTGGCCAATAATTTCAAGTCTGTATGTAGGCAGCAGCCTCTCTGTTAGTGATGGCTGTTTAACAGTCTGATGGCCTTGAGATGGAAGCTATTTTTCAGTCTCTCGGTCCCTGATTTCATGCCCCTGTACTGACCTCACCTTCTGGATGGTAGCGGTGTGAACAGGCAGGGGCTCGGGTGGTTATTGTCCTTAATGATCTTTTTGGCCTTCCTGTGACATCGGGTGCTGTAGGTGTCCTGAAGGGCAGGTAGTTTGCCCCCGGTGATGCGTTGTGCAGACCGCACCACCCTCTGGAGAGCCCTGCGGTTGTGGGCGGTGCAGTTGCCATACCAGGTGGTGATACAGTCCGGCAGGATGCTTTCAATTGTGCATCTGTAAAAGTTTGAGGGTTTTAGGTGACAAGCCAAATTTCTTCAGCCTCCTGAGGTTGAACAGGCACTGTTGCGCCGCCTTCACCACACCATCTGGGTGGCTGGACCATTTCATTTTGTCCGTGATGAGAGACCACAGAGAACAAAACCATCTTAGACGTTTCCACTTCACAATAACAGCACTTGCAATTGACCAGGGCAGCTCTAACAGGGCAGAAATGTAACGAACTGACTTGTTGGAAAGGTAAGGCCCACGTAACCGGTGTGGCTGAATTTCAAAGTATGCGGTGTCCATATCGCAACAGAGCTTTCAACTGCAAGGTGGACTTGCGTTTTCACTGCGTAACATCCGGCGCGACGTAACGGATTGCTTATGGGTAATGGGAACGAGGACATCACCAGTGTTATTAACAATGAAAATCAATAACACTCGTCTCTTCACATCTCCTTATCAGTCTACAACCCCAAACATGAATAATGCAAAACAACCACTGTTGTTCATACAAAGGCATTTGAAACATGATATTCACATCGCTACCATCCACTGCCCTCTAGTTAACATGCAGAGCAGTACTGGAGAAGAGCCAGAGCCTGTGGTGCCATTTACAATACATTTTCGGGATTTTATTGAAGATATCACTATTTTCTCTCCTCCCTCTCCTTTCCTGTCCTCCCTCCGTTTATCTCCTCTACTGCTATCAGCTTTGGGCTGAATGAAGGAACTTGTTTCTCTAATAAGCTATGATGGAGGGGATGGCTGCCGTCTTATCGGCTCCTAACCAACAATGCTATTCTTGTTTATTCGCATTGTTCCTAACTTGTTTTGTACATAATGTTGATGCTACCGTCTCTTATGACCGAAAAGAGCTTCTGGATATCAGAACTGCGATTACTCACCTCAGATTAGACAGATTAGCTAACATTAAATCGCTGGAAAATAAATGGGGTGAACTGAAAACACGTATATCCTACCAACGGGACATTAAAAACTGTAATAGCTTATGTTTCACCGAGTCGTGGCTGAACGATGACATTAAGAACATACAGCTGGCGGGTTTACACTCTATCAGCAGGCAGCCTCTGGTAAGACACGAGGCTGGGGCCTATTTATATATGTAAACAGCTGGTGCACGATACCTAAGTCTTGGTTTTGCTCGCCTGAGGTAGGGTATCTTATGATAAGCTGTAGACCAAACGATCTACCTTGAGTTTTCATCTGTATTTTTCGTAGCTGTCTACATACCACCACAGACCGATGCTGGCACTAAGACCGCACTCAATGAGCTGTATTCCACCATAAGCAAACAGGAAAACACTCATCCAGAGGCAGCGCTCCTAGTGGCCGGGGACTTTAATGCAGGGAAACTTAAATCCGTTTTACCTACTTTCTATCAGCATGTTAAATGTGCAACCAGAGGGAAAAGAACTCTGGACCACCTATACTCCACACACAGAGATGCGTACAAAGCTTGCCCTCACCCTCCATTTAGCAAATCTGACCGTAATTCTATCCTCCTGATAACTGCTTACAAGCAAAATGTTAAGCAGGAAGCACCAGTAACCTTCCACAAGCTTCCCACAATAAGTTTTGGCCCATTTCTGACAGCGCTGGTGTAACTGAGTCAGGTTTGTAGGCCTCCTTGCTCGCACACGCTTTTCAGTTCTGCCCACACATTTTCTATAGGATTGAGGTCAGGGCTTTGTGATGGCCACTCCAATACCTTGACTTTGTTGTCCTTAAGCCATTTTGCCACAACTTTGTAAGTATGCCTGGGGTCATTGTCCATTTGGAAGACCCATTTGCGACTAAGCTTTAACTTCCTGACTGATGTCTTGAGAAGTTGCTTCAACATATCCACATAATTTTCCCTCTCATGATGCCATCTATTTTGTGCAGTGCACCAGTCCCTCCTGCAGCAAAGCACCCCCACAACATGATGCTACCACCCCCGTGCTTCACAGGTGGGATGGTGTTCTTCGGCTTGCAAGCCTCGCCCTTTTTCCTCCAAACATAACGATGGTCATTATAGCCAAACAGTTCTATTTTTTTTCATCAGACCAGAGGACATTTTTCCAAAAAGTACGGTCTTTGTCCCCATGTGCAGTTGTAAACCGTAGTCGGGCTTTTTTATGGCGGTTTTGGAGCAGTGGCTTCTTCCTTGCTGTGCGGCCTTTCAGGTTATGTCGATATAGGACTCGTTTTACTGTGGATATAGATAGTGTTGTACCTGTTTCCTCCAGCATCTTCACAAGGTCCTTTGCTGTTTTTCTGGGACTGATTTGCACTTTTCGCACCAGAGTACGTTCATCTCTAGGAGACAGAACGCGTCTCCTTCCTGAGCGGTATGACGGCTGTGTGGTTCCATGGTGTTTATACTTGCGTACTATTGTTTGTACAGATGAACGTGGTACCTTCAGGCGTTTGGAAATTGCTCCCAAGGAGGAACTAGACTTGTGGATGTCTAAATAACAATTCTGAGTTTTTGGCTGATTTCTTTAGATTTTCCCATGATGTCAAGCAAAGAGGCACTGAGTTTGAAGGTAGGCCTTGAAATACATTCACAGGTACACCTCCAATTGACTCAAATGATGTCAATTAGCCTGTCAGAAGCTTCTAAAGCCATGATATAGTTTTCTGGAATTTTCCAAGCTGTTTAATGGCACAGTCAACTTAGTGTATGTAACCTTCTGACCCACTGGAATTGTGATACAGTGAATTATAAGTGAAATAATATGTCTAAACAATTGTTGGAAAAATGACTTGTGTCATGCACAAAGTAGATGTCCTAACAGACTTGCCAAAACTATAGTTTGTTAACAAGAAATTTGTGTAGTGGTTTTAATGACTCCAACATAAGTGTGTGTAAACTTCAGACTTCAACTGTATATACCAGGCGGTGTCAGAGGAAGACCCTAAAAGTTGTTTTAAGACTCCAGCCACCCTATTCATAGACTGTTCTCCCTGCTACCGCACGGCAAGCAGTACCGGAGCGCCAAATCTAGCTTCTACCCCCAAGACATAAGACTTAAGACTATTTGTGTTGCCCGCCCCCCTCTATGCTGCTGCTACTCCATTATCTATGCATAGTCACTTTATTAATTCTACCTACATGTACATATTACCTCGACACCGGTGCCCCCTTTATATAACCCCGCTATTGTTATTTTCTGCTGCTCTTTAATTTGTTATTCTTATCTCTTTCTTTTTTGGGGGAGTAATTTCTTAAAACTGCGTTGTCAGTTAATGTCTACTAAGTAAGCATTTTACTGTAAGGTCTACACCTGTTGTGTTCGGCGCATGTGACAAATACAATTTGATTTGAAATGGGTTGTTCGCCAAAATCTGTGACTTCCTGCTTCTCTGCCATCTCTGTATCCCCTTTCCTCTCAGTTCTCTCATGCCATGATAAATAGGACAGAAGAACTTTCAGACCATAGAGATCCTATTGAATTAATTGTTATTGAATTCATAAATGTATGTTCTAATTCCTACCTATGTTTCAAACCACAAATGGATTCATATCCCTTAACCCTTAACCTAACTTTGCATTTATTTTCGCTGCTAGTCGTAACCTTACCCCAAACAAACCACTGACCTTAACCTTAAGGCTTACCTTAACCCTCTCCTCAGATGAGGCAGCGTTTGCGGAGGCGGTGCACGTGCTGCTGACCTGGGTGGAACGCGGTGAGGTGAACCGTCGTAACGCCAACAACTTCTACTCCATGATCCAGTCGTCCAACAGCCACATCCGCCAGCTGATGAGTCAGAAGGCCGCCCACGAGAAGGAGTTGGAGGTGGCCAAGGACAAGTTCAAGACCGCCCTGTCTGGCATCCTGGCACAATGTGAGTACACACCAGGCTGACACACACACGCAGAGAACCATGTCCCACAAAACAGGGTCAGGGTCAACATCAAATCACTTGTGGCGTTCCCTTTGAGGCAACGTCACATTGTCCCTCTAAACGTTCTCCACCCTCAAGTGATTTTCATGTCACAAGTTCACAAGTTCCAGGTCAGTGCTCCATACATGATGGATCAAATACCCAGGGACATGGAACAGAGATGGTCTTTTCTGCAAACAGACACACACATGCATGGCTGCACACAAACAGAGGACAGCACTTCTGAAGACCCACTCTATGGGATTACTCTTTGTAGGAGTAGATTTGGGGCAGTTTGCCTGGTAAAGGCCCGTAATGGCAGCTATAACATTGAACAGGTTATTTAGGGAGCTGTTAGCTACCTCTCTCAGCGCATCTTCATTAGGCCCAGAGTGGCCACTTCTCCATCTCCCATCTTTCTTCTCTTTCTTCCTGTCTCTGTCTCTCATAGTAATTAACACCTCTGTCTGAGGAGAGCAACTGTCAGCCGATTCACTAATGAGGCTTTTAGGTACTGGTGCTGATCTCACTGTAGACCCCTGTAAAGCTGACCCTGGATCAGTCAGAACTATTAGACTACCAGGGTCTGCCAGAGACATTCACATAGTACCATGGTCTGCCAGAGACATTCACATAGTACCAGGGTCTGCCAGAGACATTCACGTAGTACCAGGGTCTGCCAGAGACATTCACGTAGTACCAGGGCCTGCCAGAGACATTCACGTAGTACCAGGGTCTGCCAGAGACATTCACGTAGTACCAGGGTCTGCCAGAGACATTCACGTAGTACCAGGGCCTGCCAGAGACATTCACGTAGTACCAGGGCCTGCCAGAGACATTCACGTAGTACCAGGGTCTGCCAGAGACATTCACGTAGTACCAGGGTCTGCCAGAGACATTCACGTAGTACCAGGGTCTGCCAGAGACATTCACGTAGTACCAGGGTCTGCCAGAGACATTCATGTAGTACCAGGGTCTGCCAGAGACATTCACGTAGTATCATCCACAAAGTCCCAGTGCATATCCCATTCCTATTCCCATGTTGAGTTCCAACTAGGGAACTCCTGTGTCATGTTGCCTCTCTGTTTATCTTGAGGCCGGGACTATCCAGGGGCATGTTGGTAGTCTACAGACGGAACTCTTGTCTGTCAGCTTTTCAGCTTTACCTCCTGTTCATTTTTACAAAGGGAAAAAACATAGTTTTATAAACCTGCTTCAACTTGCACTGTGGCAGCCTCTCTGTATCTCACAGCTGTGACGTGCCTGACACTAAGAATCAAGATATAACACAACTGTCATATACTCACATACACCTGGGGGGAATAGAGAGATACACGTCTGAGGTTGCAGGGAAACCTGTGATGGGTGGCGCTACCTTGCAAAAGGACTATTTGAAGTCACTCAAGTGATAATTGAATGGCAATGACCTGTCATTGGGCCTTTGTGAAATATTGATAGCACATACAGTAACTTTTTATGTACTAAGTACTCTTTCTATTGTAGGATTCATGAAAACTCAGCTTCAGTGACATGCTTCAGTGACACTTGAATACGATTGACGCTAGGGCTGTTGCGGTGACCGTATTATCGCCACACCAGCGGTCACAAGTCGTGAAGGCAGTCAAATGCCACGTGATCGTTTAGTCACGGTAATTAGGCTTCTCCAAGCTTCTGATGCTGCCGATGGTCCTTAGTAGCCTACTTGCTAACTGCCTGGTACTCAGCACTATATTGTCCCTCTAATCACTCTGACATCAATGTAATTGAAAATCTAATCAAACACTTCATGAGAGCCCATGAGCTCATGTTTTGCAACATTTCTATAGGCTATGCAATTGAGTGAGAATACAGAGTGATTGCCTCTATTAAAAAGAGGATCCCATCAGCTTTCTATAGGCTAGGCCTACTATATTTCTCAACTTTTCTAATATTAAGCACATTGCTTATCTTTACAACAGGACAGTGGTGGAAAAAGTACCCAATTTTTATACTTGAGTAAAAGTAAAGATAGCTTAACTTCTTATGGCTGCAGTCCCGTTCGAGATCGATATGACAACAGCCAGTCGAAGTGCAGGGCGCCAAATTCAAAAAACAGAAATCTCATAATTAAAATTCCTCAGACATTCATGTGTCTTATATCATTTTAAAGGTAATCTTGTTGTTAATCCCACCAAAGTGTCCGATTTCAAATAGGATTTCAGCGAAAGCACTACAAACGATTATGTTAGGTCACCACAAAACCACAATAACCACAGCCATTTTTTCCAGCTAAAGATAGCTTTCACAAAAACCAGAATAGAGATAAAATTAATCACTAACCTTCGATTATTTTCATCAGATGACACTCATAGGACTTCTTGTTACACAATACATGCATGTTTTGTTTGATTAAGTTCATATTTATATAAAAAAATCTGAGTTTACATTGAGGCGTTAGATTCACTAGTTGCAAAAACATCAAGTGACTTTGCATAGCCACATCGTTTCAACAGAAATACTCAACATAAATATAAATGATAATACAAGTAATACACATAGAATTATAGATATACCTCTCCTTAATGCAACCGCTGTGTCAGATTTCAAAAAAACTTTACGAAAATATAAACCATGAAATAATCTGAGACGGAGCTCAGATGATTAGCCAAATTAGCCACCATGTTGGACTCAACAGAAACCAGAAAATACATGATAAATGTTTCCTTACCTTTGATGAATTCTTCAGAATGCAGTCCTAGGAATCCCAGGTCCACAATAAATGCTTGATTTGTTCGTTCATGTCCGTTATTTATGTCAAATTAGCTACTTTCGAATTGTTTACCAAATACCCTAACCAAAGTCTCAAAGCGCGACCACTATAACGTGACGAAATGTCCAAACATTCCGTTACAGTCAGTAGAAACATGGCAAACGATGTACTGAATCAATCTTTAGAATGTTGTTAACATACATCTTGAATAACGTTCCAACCAGAGAATTAAATCGACTTCAATTGAGAGAAGGAACGGAGCTCACACTCACGTGAACGCGCCAGTTCAATGCGTGGGCACCTCATGGCAGTGATTACTCATTCCTGTCTCCTTCGAATCCCCTTCAAATTAGAGTCATCAGACTAAGTTCTATTGACTGTTGACATCTAGTGGAAGCCGTAGGAAGTGAAAACCCATCCATATCTCTCTTTATATTCAATGAGAGCTTGGTTGAAAATATGGCACCCCCAGAAAAAATCCAAACAGGAAGTGGAACTTTTCAGGTTTTTGCCTGCCATATGAGTTCTGTTAATCTCACAGACTTAATTCAAACAGTTTTAGAAACTTTAGAGTGTTTTCTATCCAATACTAATAATAATATGCATATATTAGCAACTGAGACTGAGGAGCTGGCCGTTTACAATGGGCACCTTTCATCCAAGCTACTCAATACTGCCCCTTCAGCCTTAAGAAGTCACCCAGTAAAATTCTACTTGAGTGAAAGTATTTGGTTTAAAATATACTTTATCAAAAGTAAGTGTATTTGTTGAAATATACTTTAGTATCAAAAGTAAAATAATAAATCATATAATCCTTATATTAAGCAAACCAGACGGCACCATTTTCTTGTTTTTTAAACACACATAATTGTGTGTTTATTGAGTCCGCCAGATCAGAGACAGTAGGGATGACCAGGGATGTTCTGTTGATAAGTGTGTGAATTGGACCAATTTCCTGTACTGCTAAGAAAACGTAACGAGTACTTTTGGATGTAAAGGAAAATGTATGGAATAAAAGGTATAATAGTTTCTTAAGGAATGTAGTGAAGTATAAGTAGTCAAATATAAATAGTAAAGTACATATACCCCCCAAAAAGCTACTTAAGTAGTACTTTAAAGTACTTTTACTTAAGTGCTTTACAAATAGCCTAATAGTTTATGAACATTTTAAGATAAACGTTCTTTGAGAAATACCTGATCACGTGATGGAGAGCCTTGCGAGTGAGAGGTGCACGCAGCACTCGGGTAGAAGGGCACAACGCAGCACTCCGGGCCAAGGGCAGAACAGCCACTGGCCGCAAAAGGCATAGATTTTTTTAGGGTGCATTACGGCCACACAAAGGGGATGCCGCCGTGAAATTTGAGGAATAATTAGTGCTTGTCAAATTGTGAATGACAGACTGAAGTGTGTACATCCTGCGCAAAAAAAACTAAGCAGAGCTCATGCCTTTCAAGCAACTCAAATCATCATTAGTCGCATCATGCAGCCTTACAATGTATTATAAATCTAAACATGCCCAACGTTTGTAGAACTAAAGTTACATTAATAACTCTAAATTAAGCATATAGGAGTACTTATTTTGTTAAACGCTCAACACAGAATAGCCGCATGTGGCACTCCCTCAAATCATTTGGAGAAAATATCCTTTCTATTATATTCAGCTTTGTTCAATTGTCTTCATATTATAAAATATAAAATAATGCCACAGAATTCTAAGCAAATCTTCTCTGCTAAATGAACTAGTGTAGCCCACAGCCGTTTGGCATAGCCAGATCAGGACCTAACATAAGGACAACTCATAATATTCTATTCTGTTTTTCTGAAATAGACTTATTGTGAAGGTCCAGGCTATATTACATGGATTTATTAGTCTTTTTAAAATGTAGATGTTCAAAAGATATGCATTAGTGGCTTGTAGGTTATGTGTGGAAACCAGGAGATGCTAAATGTGTTTGTTAATTAACGGTCAATTACTGTGAGACCAACCAGTTATTTGCTTGACAAAATTTTGTGACCCCCACATCCCTAATTGACACCAACACAATCGCCACAGACAGACACAACAATCGCCACAGATAACACACACAACAAAGAAACACCTATGATTTAGCAACTCTTTAACCACTTGATACACTTGCTATTGTATACATCTTGTGTGTTGAACTAGTATTTAGGATCAATGTTTTTTGATGATACAGAAGGTAAGTTTGTTTTTGGCCCCATAAGAACAGTATATTGGGCTGCATGTAGAAATAGTCCACTGTGATAGGTTCCCCAATGGTTGTGTTACCTGGTTAAAGCACCAGTTAGAGGTTAGCTCCCCACAAACTCCTCTGGTTAACTTTAGCCTGTATTGGTCTGTGGACAGCTCATCTGAAGGAACCCACTCAGCCATAGAATCAAAGTAAGTAACACCTTTCTACATGAAAACAACTGGAACTGAAGGAAGAAATGAAATGAGTCATATTAATGATTCACAACTGCCAATGCTAAGAGCATGTATGAGTTCAGATATCTTTGGTGATACACCACTTACAGTAGTGTGCATACTGAGTACTGTGTTAGTATGGATATTGGGATATACCACATAATCGGTTCCTGTTTATACAGTAATACAAATATTGGAAAGAGCAAAGTTGGTCTCTTTCTTTCTCTTTCTCTCTCTTTCTCCTCTCTCTCGCTCTGTTTCTCGTTGTCTTTTAAAGGCCACCATCCTCCATCACAATAATCCACACAAACACTTAGTTGTATTCATGAGTTTGTCTTTCTCTACGGTTCCACACATACAAATGTAAACACAGAGTTTGGTGTCCCAGGAGACAGGTTCACACTGTCGTTCTGTCAACAGAAGGTGTCCCGGGAGGCAGGTTCACACTGTCGTTCTGTCAACAAAAGGTGTCCCGGGAGACAGGTTCACACTGTCGTTCTGTCAACAAAAGGTGTCCCGGGAGACAGGTTCACACTGTCGTTCTGTCAACAAAAGGTGTCCCGGGAGACAGGTTCACACTGTCGTTCTGTCAACAAAAGGTGTCCCGGGAGACAGGTTCACACTGTCGATCTGTCAACAAAAGGTGTCCCGGGAGACAGGTTCACACTGTCGATCTGTCAACAAAAGCCACATCCATATTTTCACAGGCTTTTTCACAGCCGCACATTACATTATGAGTTGTTGAATAGTTTTATATCGCTGTGTTATGTGTGAGTACTCTGTCTGGACAATCTGTGATTATGTGATGCTGCATTATATCAACAGGTAGGTAAATGGGTAATTCTGACGCACACACACACACACTAATTATGAGAAATGAAAAGTTAGCACAGTCTCACAATCTTTAATCTATTATCGTCTATTGAATCCTTTCTCCCTGCTCTGGGTTCACACACACAGGTGTTTTGTTAACTAATTTGGGGGTGGTTAAGACGAGGTCTAGCTGTCAATCGCAGGTGTGGTTAGGATGGAGTGATGAACAGAAGTGTCTTCCAGCAGCTCTCCTCCTCCAACCTTGAGCTCTGAATCATAGTTGCTCACCCTCTCACTTTTTCAAAATCTCGCTCTTCTCTTCCTCAGGGACTAGACCACCCACCATCTCTCTCATCCCCAAGACTCTAGATTACCTCTTTCAAATCTGATCAGATTTCAGGGTCTTTATTATTGAGTGCTCGTTAGAGATACCTCCTCTCTAAAGATATACAGTGACATTAAGATCAGCGCTCCTATCTAACCCACAGTGAGGACAGTAATGAGGAGAGACAAGTTTGTCCCAAATGGCACCCTGCTCCCTATTTAGTGCACTACTGTACTTTAGACCAGAGCCCTATGGGCACTATATAGAGAATAGGATCTGATTTGACACGCAGCCCCTCTCTCAGATAGATAGAAACAGGCTTTTCCTTCATTAGGTCTGAAATCTACACTCTTTGATTGTGACATTCCAAGCATCTGAGAGTCGATGAAGGTGAGAAGTGTTGTGGTCATTAAAAACAGGAGATGTTTGAGAGGAAAAGAGGGTTTCAGTTAGAGGTAGTTACTTTTATCTCTTTATAAGATGGCCTCTCTGTCCCTCTTAGAGAATTCCCTTGTTCTACTGTCAGGCTCTACTGAGAGTCTATGTCCCTGTGGAGGAGAGGAGGAGGAGGAGGTGTGTTTGTGTGCGCCTTCCCATTGTCTAGGGGGGTGAGAGGGGAGCAGGAGCCTGCTGGTTGCGGTCTGGTCCTCCTGTAGCTTTCAGCACCGTCTTGTGTTTTAGGTTGGGCGCTCTGTGGTCACAGAATAGAACATTGAAAACACATCAACATGAAGTGCCTTCCTACCTGATTCCACTTTCTCACTCCTCTGCTCCTTCCCACCCGCCCCCTCTCTCTCTGGACGGTAAACTGGCCCCTGCATCCCCTGCCACAGTTGAGCAGATTGTGTCTGTATTCCACGCTGCTTCCAAACAAAAGGCATGGGACCATTTCTCCAAAGCTCAACGCAAGAACCTGGACATGTGGCGCAAGCAAGCAGAGGTTGGTCCTTTACTTTTTCTACAATTATTCACATCTTCTATTCATTTGGTGAAGTGCAGTATAGTCTACATATTATTGTGTCCTTTATGTGAACATTATGTGAGCATCCCCATCTCTCCAGTATTCCGGATTCTAACTACTTTTTTTGGAATTCATGGTGTTGTCTTGGCAGGATGATTTGTGTTAAACAGTGTTAAAGTTAACACCAGCTTTAAAACTACACTCAGCATGATCCTAAAACGTATCTTAATATAAATGGAAAAAGGGAACCTTGTGGTATTCCTCTAGTAGTATCAAGGAACTGAGATGGTAGAACATCAACATTAAGTTCTAGCCTAAGAGGTCAAGTAAATGCTATCACTAGGCTGAATGTTAGGCTACACCCAGGCTCTCTACTTAGTTCAGTCCCAGAGTGGGTGCTCCGGTCAGGTCCAGGTCCCGGCCACTCCAGCCCGGTGAGTGCTCAGTCTCACTGCCAGAAACAGGTAACTCACCCTTTAAGTCAACCACAGTACCCTGGACTGGTCTCTGTGCAGAACACTTCATCACACATGTATACTCTCTATCTGTTATTACTGACTGTGCTTTCTTCCAATAGATGAACAAATAACCAACTTTCAGTTTTTGTTTGGTGTAAAATCGAGGTCATGCTCCATGTTGAGATGCACAGGTATTAACTAATGAAACCTGGCAAAATTTGTTCTCTGTATTTTGTTCATTACTTCCTATCCAACAACCGCTGCATTAATTACCTCAAACATGTTTTCCTCTTTAATGGAGGGTGCTCAAGTGTGGCGCGGCTGTCATTTTAGGGCCAAACGGGTAAGTTTGATCTGGGTACAAATCTCTGAGGGTGTTAGTGTGTAAAAAAGCAGATTTGGTATGTAATTAACTGCCTAATCTCTGTCTCATAGCAACACTGAAACAGTCACCATGGATCACAGGCTGGAGATGGTTTATCTTTCCTTTGGAGATCCTAGTGCAGAAGATAGATTACAAACTAGTGGAACACATTCATTATAAACTCTTCATGCAGTTTGCCTGTGAAAGTGTTTAGGCATTCTGTAAAGTGAGAAGAATTTGTATTTGTACAGTGTCATATGAATGTGTAACTGACGGTATAAATTGTAATGGGTTGGTAGCTGTGTGTTTGGGTGTGTGTACATCGTGATGGACTCACTCTGAGATATAGCAGGTATGTTTGGTATGTCTTGATCTCAGACTAGGGACTCTTCTGCTCTAAAGGTAGGTGTGAGTTGGTGTGTGTAGACTAGTGACGTCACTCCTCACTAAGCGAAAATTACAACTAAAGCCTAACTTATACCTTACGTACATACGCAAAGCTACTCAAAATGGCGGTCTTGCGGCAAGTTTGTTATTGCAGGGCTGCACACGTCTGCAAACAGGGCCGGTCAGCTCATTAGGCAAGATTAGGCGGCAGATTGACGAGCTGCATTTTCTGAGCTAAACTGACCAAGATGCACCAACAACAACACACAAAACCTTGTAATTCTGCCCCAAAACAATGACAATTTCTTACAACCAGTGGCATATGGGCTTTTTAGGTGAGCACTGATGCTGCCCTGTGATAAGCAGTGCCCACTTTGTCAAAGGCAGGGCAGCAAAATATGTTTGTCCATTTCCAACACTCCTCTCCAGGGTGCTGTTGGAGAAACGCAAGTCAAAAAAAACTATCTAACATAAATTGTGTAGCAGATATAGCCAGAGTAAAACATGAGCCATTCACAATAATTAAAGCATAATGTCAAGAAAAATTAGGCCATTACATCACTTTTTATCATTACCGCAAATGAGGGAATGGACTTAAATGGGTGGTTTAGCCTACGCGCAAATGCGTGGACCAAACCAAATGGATGGAAGGGCATTCGTAAAGTCCCATTGGTAAAATCGCCGACACGGTAGACTACACCCCAGTGAGCACAGACTGACGCAGATGTCTTTTGGGCGTCTTGTTTTGGTCCTTTCCCGGACCGGACGTCTTTTTTGTGGTGTTTTGCAAACGGTGGGCGTACCACATGGATGGGTATTTCTAACATTTTATTTCAGGCGACACTGTAGGTTACACCTCAGTAAGCACGGGCCGATGCCTTTTGGACCGGCCTTGATTTCCACGTCCACGGGATGTTGGTTTTTAGTTCTGTCCGGACCAAATCTGAATCAATCATAGATGTCTATGTTTGGTTCAGATTTGGTGTGGTACGGACCGGCCTTGATTTCAACTTCCACGGACATTGATTCTATAAATGACGTCTTTTCAACTTTCATTCAGAACCTAAAATTAACCTGATTTCAACGATCAGAAAATACGTATTTTCTACAGTCGAAAATCATCTCTGTGGTCAGCAGGACCAATCTGACTCTCAGACCTAAATATATTCTTTAGAGGAAAATTAGCACTCTCTTATTGACATGGAGTTTATTTATAGGGGCCATTATTATAGAAGACAGTCTCTAAATGCACAAAGACTGCTGCAACGTGTCACTGTGCTGTACTGTAATACAGGATAATAGTAGTACAGGTAATGCAGGGAAGCAACATATTTCCAACATTTCCCCCCAAATTCCTAGGTTTTCCAGAAATCCTGGTTATGAAGGTTTCCTGCTTATTACATCCTGATTCCAGAAATCTTCTAACTAGGATTTCTTGAATACCTTGGAATTTTGCAACCCTACAGCAGTATCTTTCTTAATGGGTCTGTTCTGTATTCATCAGACAGGATGCACAGAACAGCAGGACTGAAAGACTGCAGGGGTTTCACTATCTGTCTGACGCACAATCACAACACCCATCTTCTACCATCCATCCTTTCATTTATCCATTTACCTGTTCCAATCCATCAATCCATCCATTTGGCCATCTAGCCATCAACCCAAGAACACATCTATCCATCTCAGGCTGCATCCCTCTGGTAAAAAGTAGTGCACTATATAGAGAATAGCATGCCATTTGGGTTGCAGTCAGTCTTTCTACTCATTGCACAGACACACTAACTTTTAATAAAATAGATTTGTATTGGTTGCGTACACATCATGCCAACATTATCGCAGGTGCAGTGAAATGCTTATGGTTCTAGCTCCAACAGTGTAGTAATACCTAACAATACACACAAATCCCAAGAAGAAAATAATTAAGAAATATCAGAACGAGCAAAGCATATAATGGTGTGTATGGACAGTATACAGTATGAATAGAAAAGGTGTGTACACAACCAAGAAATACCATAAACAATAGAATATTCTAATGTATGCAATAGACCTCCGGGTACCTTCAGCTCCAGTCCACTGTGATTAAGGAAATAGACCCTAACAATAGTCCTGGACTGGCTAGACACCAGGGGGAATAGATGGAATAACCTAGGGCTAACTAGAGAATACAAACTCCATCTCCACTATACACCAGGGGGATGATAGATTGGAAGTAGAACTAAATAATACAACACCTATATTTTACAACCCAAGTTAATTCCATGAGGGCTTAATTCCTTCAACATCCTGTTATAATCCATTCTTCTCTTTTATCAGTTTTACTCCTTTAGGGCATTAGCTGGAGAGAGTAGGGACAACCTGTCATCCGACTGAATCCAGATGCTCTGTCTCTGTCTGTCTGTCTGTCTCTGTCTGTCTGTCTGTCTGTCTCTGTCTACTCCATTACAGACAAAGGTAAGAACCAGCATACATGCATGAAGGAGTTCAGCTCAATCTTGAACCTTCACCTAGTGTCCCCTACCAGTGTATCTAGACTCTGATGCTACCTTCACTGTTAGTGCTGCTGGCTGGTAGACACACCAAACAGTGAGTCTTGTCAGGTAGCAGTTAGCTGGATAGTCTAGTAGCTGCGACTCACAGAGGCAGGATCAAAGTCTAACAGCTGGCGATTATTATCTCACTGGGCAGATGGGTGTGCTGGTTTCTGACTACCTGTTTGACATCTTTGATTGGCCAGCAGCTCAACGTGTTATAGACACCAGACAGATGGTTGTTTACTTCAAGCTTTTTGTTTGTTGGTGTGAAATAATGATTCCCTCGCCCAGCATTGTGAAGGCATTGTGTGTGTGTGTGTGTAGGCAGAACACAGAGCTGGCTGTCTTTTGAATATACTCGCCTCATTAGCCGAGAACAGCACTGCCGAGCTAGCCGGCTAGACATACTGCTAGCTGAAATACACACTACTGTGGCTCCCATGTGCTCCCATCCACACACAGCAGGTCATGCCTCCTACTGAGCTAGAGGCTCCAGGGTGAAGTTTCCCCTAGGTACAGATCTACACTACATGACCAAAAGTATGTGGACACCCCTTGCAATCTCCATTGACAAACATTGACAGTAGAATGGCCTTACTGAAGAGCTCAGTGACTTTCCCAGATCTTCCCCGGTCAACTGTAAGTGCTGTTATTGTGAAGTGGAAACATCTAGGAGCAACAACAGCTCAGCCGCGAAGTGGTAGGCCACACAAGCTCACAAAATGGGGCCACTGAGTGATGACGTGCATAGCCCATAAAAATTGTCTGTCCCTGGTTGCAACACTCACTACAGAGTGCTTCCAGAGGCCGTTTGGAAATGTCAGCACAAGAACTGTTTGTCGGGAGCTTCATGAAATGGATTTCCATGGCCAAGCAGCCGCACACAAGCCTTAGATCACCATGCGCAATGCAAGTGGTGTAAAGATCGCTGCCATTGGACTCTGGAGCAGTGGAAACGAGTTATCTGGAGTGATGAATCACTCTTTACCATCTGGCAGTGCGACGGACAAATTTGGGTTTGCCAGGAGAACGCTACCTGCCCCAATGATTAGTTCCAACTGTAAAGTTTGGTCGAGGAGTAATAATGGTCTGGGACTGTTTTTCATGGTTCTGGCTAATTCTACAGTATACAATGACATTCTAGATGATTCTGTGCTTCAAACTTTGGCAAAATCGGTGTGGAAGAACTTTATTGCCGTGCACAGAGCCCTGACCTCAACCCCATCAAACACCTTTGGGATGAGTTTGGGATGAGGAACACCGACTGCGAGCCAGGCCTACTCAACCAACATCAGTGCCTGACCTCACTAATGGAATGGAAGCAAGTCCCCGCAGCAATGTTCCAACATCATGAAAAGCCTTCCCAGAAGAGTGGAGGCTGTTATAGCAGACCAACTCCTTCAACGAGATGCTCGACGAGCAGGTGTCCACATGCTTTTGGCCATGTAGTGTAGGATCCTCTGTCTCATCAGTGTAGAGGCAGACTGCTGCTCTCTATCTACTGTCATCAGTGTAGAGGCAGACTGCTGCTCTCTATCTACTGTCTCATCAGTGTAGAGGCAGACTGCTGCTCTCTATCTACTGTCTCATCAGTGTAGAGACAGACTGCTGCTCTCTATCTACTGTCTCATCAGTGTAGAGACAGACTGCTGCTCTCTATCTACTGTCATATCAGTGTAGAGGCAGACTGCTGCTCTCTATCTACTGTCATATCAGTGTAGAGGCAGACTGCTGCTCTATCTACTGTCATATCAGTGTAGAGACAGACTGCTGCTCTCTATCTACTGTCTCATCAGTGTAGAGACAGACTGCTGCTCTATCTACTGTCATCAGTGTAGAGGCAGACTGCTGCTCTATATCTACTGTCTCATCAGTGTAGAGACAGACTGCTGCTCTCTATCTACTGTCTCATCAGTGTAGAGGCAGACTGCTGCTCTCTATCTACTGTCATCAGTGTTGAGGCAGACTGCTGCTCTCTATCTACTGTCATCAGTGCACCAGAGGGAGATATCAGTCCTGCTGTGAATCACTCTGGGTAGAAGCTGCCCTTAGGGACAGGTCTAGGATCAGCATTTCTTCCATAGGTGTGTGCGTGCGTACGCGACAGTGTAAAGCGTACTCCAGCCAGGCTACCCAGGAGGATTGTGTTCAGTATGAACATCCAGTGATAATCCTATTCTGTTGTTTCCCTCCAGGAGATCAGAAACATGCAAAATGAAGAGCTGATGGGGATCAGACGAGAGGAGGAGATGGAGATGTCTGACGATGACATGGAGGATACACACGATCCTGACGACTCAGGTACACACTACACACATACCACACACACACACACACACACACTACACACCTACCATGCACACACAACACACATATCACACACACACACTACACACATACCACACACACACGACAGAAAGGAATCTGACAACTATTGGTATATGGCTGGTGTCTTTTCTCCTTTATTGTAGAATAGACCTGTAGCTCAGCCTTCTCTGTGTTGCTAATGAGGTGTTTTGTGAGTTCCTCTCCAGCCTCAGTGTGAATGGAGCCGTAACATTAGAGAGGAAACAGTCGCCAGCTCATTCACTCTCTAAATGGCCAAATTAAGCTGGAGAGGAGACTGTGTAACGGCATGCAGAGACTGTGTTACGGCCATCTCCAGATTGTCTGTGGCTGTGTGTGTTTGTGAGAGTAAGAAAGAGAGTGGGTGCACGCGGCTGGTAGACACTCAGTCACAGCTGGAACTAAGTGTTTATGGTTCTGTCTGTTGGCATGGTGCGGGTGTAATTAGCTGGTAGAGACACTGAGCTGGCTACTACGGAAGAAATGTCTTCACTGCCATTTTTTTCCCTAAACTATAGATTTAAGAAGAAAGTTAAGCAAAGTTGCTATTCCTCAAAGTTATTTGGAAATGTTCTTGAAATGTTTCTCCTTATGCAAAAAGTTGAGAAATTAGATTCTTGAAAATTAATTTATTGGAAATGTTATTAATTCCAAGATGGCTAAACCCTTGTCTTAAACTCAGGGGTGTGTGTGTGTGTGTGTGTGTGTGTGTGTGTGTGTGTGTGTGTGTGTGTGTGTGTGTGTGTGTGTGTGTGTGTGTGTGTGTGTGTGTGTGTGTGTGTGTGTGTGTGTGTGTGTGTGTGTGTGTGTGTGTGTGTGTGTGTGTCAGCTCCTTCAGCTAATTCAGTGCTGTTCTGGGTACCAGTGAATTACCATTAAGGTCGTCTTTACACAGAACATCCTGTTTATGTCTGCTGAGCCAACAGAGCTACTGATGTAAAACAGATTGGAACAGACCATAATATTCACCTGGAGATTCAGATGACCCTCTGCTTCTCTCTTAAGCAGTTAAAGAGAGAAGGGAATGGAAGCCAAGAGAGCGGGGCTAACTGCTACAATCAGGTCTCCTTTTCAAGTGTGTCGTTTACTTTCTGCTTTTGAATTGTTGTGGTCTCTGCCGGTTAAGACCGCCTCCCTAATTTCTATGCAGATATATGCAAATGTTATCATCAGCCTAGCAGGTTTTGATTTCCACCTTTTCATGTGTGACCTTTCTTATTAGAAAACACTAACGATCAATCGTTGTCAGGAGGCTGTCACAATGTTGGAAAGGAATGCTGTGGAGAAGGGCACAGGATGTGGCAGGGAAACAGGTGTTGATGTGACACCCCATCATATTTACAGTCTCCGTCACACCTGCTATGGCTTCCTGTAATGCAGGAGCACAGGGGGAGGGCTTGTTTACACCTCCTCCAATCCTGTTTAAGAAGCCTAGTCTCTGTGCTCTCAATCATAGACAGGTGGTCTGTTTAACCTATCGGCAGGCTTGAAGAGGAACACCTGTATTCTGGGGTGGTGCTTCTAAATTAATACAGTGCAGAGTGGGAATGGGTTGGTGCTTCTACATTAATACAGTGCAGAGTGGGAATGGGTTGGTCCTTCTATACTAATACAGTGCAGAGTGGGAATGGGTTGGAGCTTCTACATTAATACAGTGCAGAGTGGGAATGGGTTGGTGCTTCTACATTAATACAGTGCAGAGTGGGAATGGGTTGGAGCTTCTACATTAATACAGTGCAGAGTGGGAATGGGTTGGTGCTTCTACATTAATACAGTGCAGAGTGGGAATGGGTTGGTGCTTCTACATTAATACAGTGCAGAGTGGGAATGGGTTGGAGCTTCTACATTAATACAGTGCAGAGTGGGAATGGGTTGGTGCTTCTATACTAATACAGTGCAGAGTGGGAATGGGTTGGTGCTTCTACATTAATACAGTGCAGAGTGGGAATGGGTTGGTGCTTCTACACTAATACAGTGCAGAGTGTGAATGGGTTGGTGCTTCTACACTAATACAGTGCAGAGTGGGAATGGGTTGGAGCTTCTACATTAATACAGTGCAGAGTGGGAATGGGTTGGAGCTTCTACACTAATACAGTGCAGAGTGGGAATGGGTTGGTGCTTCTACACTAATACAGTGCAGAGTGGGAATGGGTTGGAGCTTTTACATTAATACAGTGCAGAGTGGGAATGGGTTGGAGCTTCTACATTAATACAGTGCAGAGTGGGAATGGGTTGGAGCTTCTACATTAATACAGTGCAGAGTGGGAATGGGTTGGTGCTTCTACATTAATACAGTGCAGAGTGGGAATGGGTTGGTGCTTCTACATTAATACAGTGCAGAGTGGGAATGGGTTGGTGCTTCTACATTTACAGTCCAGAGTGGGAATGGGTTGGTGCTTCTATACTAATACAGTGCAGACTGGGAATGGGTTGGTGCTTCTACATTAATACAGTGCAGAGTGGGAATGGGTTGGTGCCTCTATACTAATACAGTGCAAAGTGGGAATGGGTTGGTGCTTCTATACTAACACAGTGCAGAGTGGGAATGGGTTGGTGCGTCTATACTAATACAGTGCAGAGTGGGAATGGGTTGGTGCTTCTATACTAATACAGTGCAGAGTGGGAATGGGTTGGTGCTTCTATACCAATACAGTGCAGAGTGGGAATGGGTTGGTGCTTCTACATGAATACAGTGCAGAGTGGGAATGGGTTGGTGCTTCTACATTAATACAGTGCAGAGTGGGAATGGGTTGGTGCTTCTACATTAATACAGTGCAAAGTGGGAATGGGTTGGTGCTTCTACATTAATACAGTGCAAAGTGGGAATGGGTTGGTGCTTCTACATTTACAGTGCAGAGTGGGAATGGGTTGGTGCTTCTACACTAATACAGTGCAAAGTGAGAATGGGTTGGTGCTTCTCTCCTGTCAGCAGCCTTGTGCTGAGGTGCTGGGGGTCGATACTAAAGCCTGTCACGTTGTGGAAGGGGAATCGGTCGAATACCCCAGACAGCAACTTGATGAGGCTCCCTGATCAATACACACCTCGCCTGCTGGCTCTCTCTCACGCACACACACACACACACACACACAGCAGGTCCATGACTCAGAGGTCTCTCTCTCAGCTTAAACAGACAGATAATGCCGGATTCAAAGCAGGCAGCTGGAGTCCGTGTGTTGAGTTACACACACGCACACACACATACACACACACACACCCTATGCTGGGCCTCCCTCCCTCACACACTCACTCTCAGGTCTTATCTCCCCAGCTCAGCCACTCAAACACACCCTCTCATTACATCACACACATCCCCCTCCGACAGCTGTAAAGAACAGACTCTCCTATCAAAGGAACAGGGGAAGAGTAGTTCTCATCACACTGTCTCCTGGCTGTTCAATAGGACAGGTTAGGATTTAATGAGCAGTTTTCATCACACTGTCTCCTGTCTGCTCAATAGGACAGGTTAGGATTTAATGAGCAGTTCTCATCACACTGTTTCATGTCTGTTCAATAGGACAGGTTAGGATTTAATGAGCAGTTCTCATCACACTGTTTCATGTCTGTTCAATAGGACAGGTTAGGATTTAATGAGCAGTTCTCATCACACTGTTTTCTGTCTGTTCAATAGGACAGGTTAGGATTTAATGAGCAGTTTTCATCACACTGTCTCCTGTCTGCTCAATAGGACAGGTTAGGATTTAATGAGCAGTTCTCATCACACTGTTTTCTGTCTGTTCAATAGGACAGGTTAGGATTTAATGAGCAGTTTTCATCACACTGTCTCCTGTCTGCTCAATAGGACAGGTTAGGATTTAATGAGCAGTTCTCATCACACTGTTTCATGTCTGTTCAATAGGACAGGTTAGGATTTAATGAGCAGTTTTCATCATACTGTCTCCTGTCTGTTCAATAGGACAGGTTAGGATTTAATGAGCAGTTTTCATCACACTGTCTCCTGTCTGTTCAATAGGACAGGTTAGGATTTAATGAGCAGTTTTCATCACACTGTCTCCTGTCTGTTCAATAGGACAGGTTAGGATTTAATGAGCAGTTTTCATCACACTGTCTCCTGTCTGTTCAATAGGACAGGTTAGGATTTAATGAGCAGTTCTCATCACACGGTTTCCTGTCTGTTCAATAGGACAGGTTAGGATTTAATGAGCAGTTTTCATCACACTGTCTCTCCTCTCTGTCCAATGGGACAGGTTAGGATTTAATGAGCAGTTTTCATCACACTGTCTCCTGTCTGTTCAATAGGACAGGTTAGGATTTAATGAGCAGTTTTCATCACACTGTCTCATGTCTGTTCAATAGGACAGGTTAGGATTTAATGACCCGTTCTCATCACACTGTCTCCTGTCTGTTCAATAGGACAGGTTAGGATTTAATGAGCAGTTTTCATCACACTGTCTCATGTCTGTTCAATAGGACAGGTTAGGATTTAATGAGCAGTTTTCATCACACTGTCTCCTGTCTGTTCAATAGGACAGGTTAGGATTTAATGAGCAGTTCTCATCACACTGTCTCCTGTCTGTTCAATAGGACAGGTTAGATTTTAATGAGCAGTTTTCATCACACTGTCTCATGTCTGTTCAATAGGACAGGTTCGGATTTAATGAGCAGTTTTCATCACACTGTCTCATGTCTGTTCAATAGGACAGGTTAGGATTTAATGAGCCGTTTTCATCACACTGTCTCATGTCTGTTCAATAGGACAGGTTAGGATTTAATGAGTAGATCTCATCACACTGTTTCCTGTCTGTTCAATAGGACAGGTTATGATTTAATGAGTGTTTCTCATCTCACTGTCTCCTGTCTGTTCAATAGGACAGGTTAGGATTTAATGAGTAGTTCTCATCACACTGTCTCTCCTCTCTGTCCAATGGGACAGGTTAGGATTTCATAGCCTCTCCAGTATAGTTACAGTATGTCCTCAGACATTTGAAGGCTGTCTATACAGTACAATGTTATGATAGTTGTGATGTTCTATGTCGTGTGTGTCTGTGTTCGTGTGTGTGTAGGCCCTGTGGCCCAGGTGGAGGCCCTAAAGGAAGAGAATGACTCTCTGCGCTGTCAGCTGGACGCCTACAGGAACGAGGTGGAGCTGTTGAAGCAGGAGCAGGGCAAAAACCAAGAACACACACCTCCACAACACAGTGAAGAGGACACCATCAGGCAGCAACAACTAACCTTTCTACAACAGGCACTACAGGGAATGCAGAAGGTACTACTTCTACCAGACATACCCACTGTAGTTAACTTCTTGCAGCAGTTCCTACTTTGGATTTATTTTAATCAATTCCACAGGAATTTTTCATTTCCTGGTTCCATACAGATATTAAACCCCTGCAGATTCTGGCTGGTGAGACTCATAATCCATTGGTTTGGCTTCCTGGGGTGACCAGTCGTATTGAGGAAAAGTGACTTTTAATAGAGGTGGATAGAGAACTGCCCTCCCAATCTCACACACACACACACAACACTGAGAAAGAGGAGTAGGGATAGAGAGAGGCGTAAAGAGAGAGAGGAAGAGGGGTGCACTCTGAGAGTAGGATGGATAGAGAGATATAAAGAACAATTAAAAGACTTGACAGGAAGAGAGTCATTCTAAAATCTGATCAGTCTGCTGACCTAGATGCTGTACACAAAGTAATACCAGCTGGAGGGGTTTTCTAATAAAATATCCCCCTCAGAGATAACAAACTGTTGGTTAAACAACCCTCAGGCAGGAAATCTGTTGCTTCCATCACCTGCTGGGTCATCAAATATCCTCAAGTAGTCAACGGTCATGCTCATATGAATAGATCCTGTCTTAAGGATTAGTTAGCATCTGTAGCTAACTGTGCCCCTCTATATAAACATCTGCTACCTGCCAAATGACGGTAGATTTTGACATTGGTGGATAAGATGTGTATTTCACCAACCACGTTGGCAGGTGGTCACTGCCCCACCGTGGAGACATTTCACTCTCATTTGTGAATAAAAATAGTCCAGTATGAAAAATAGTCCATTTATAATCAAATAAATGCTGCAGTAGCTGTTTACAAAGTATTTCCGCTGGTAAATTAATTGCACTAAGTCAAAGAACTACAAATCCTATATAGCCTATTCCACCTCTAAGGGGCAGGGGAACATTTTGGTAAAAAAGGTCTCACAAAATGTAATTATTCAATATACCACATTATCTCTTACTAGTAATACATTTGTTTTAAAAACATTTCCAACAATGCTCATCTGTTTTTTTTGTATTTTGTTGGTGTAATTTTTGCAGCCAAAATATATTTTGGCTTGTAAAAAATCAGAGTTGCTGATAGGTTTTTGTATCTCCCTGCCTCAGTGGCTGGTGGACCAAAAAGTTAATTTTAGGCTCCTCTCTGTAGCAGACGCTTAAGGGTTAGTTAGCATCTGTGGCTAACTTTGCCAGGTTTGTGGTAAAGCTAAGCGTTAGTTTGCATTTGGGGCTATCTGTCTTCTCTCTAAAGATTAGTTCAAATCTGTAGTTGCCTCCCGAGTGGCTTAACGGTCTAAGACACTGCATCGCAGTGCTAGAGACGTCACTACAGACCTGAGTTCAATCCCAAGCTGTGCCGCAGCCGGCCGCGACTGGGGGACCCATGAGGCAGCACACAATTGTCCCAGCGTCGTCCGGGTTAGGGGAGGGTTTGACCGGCCGGGATGTCCTCGTCCCATCGCGCTCCAGCGACTCCTTGTGGAGGGCCAGGCGCATGCACGCTGACTTTGGTTGCCAGCTGTACGGTGTTTCCTCCGGAAACTTCCTTTGGCTTCCGGGTTAAGCGAGCAGTGTGTCAAGAAGCAGTGCTCACCTCTCCCGTACATTGCAGCGATGGGACAAGACTGTAACTACCAATTGGCTGTCACGAAAAATAATATCTGTAGTTAACTTTGCCTCTGTATCAGAAGCTTAAAAGGATACTTTGTGATTTTGGCAATGAGGCCCTTTATCTACTTCCCCAGAGTCAGATGAACTCATGTATCCTTGAAGTATCCCTTTAAAGGTTAGTTAGCGTACTATATGTGGCTCACTGTATGTACTCTGTGTTTGCAGCAACTGCTGAAGATGCGTGAAGAAATGAAACAGAGGGAGGCAGAGTTGGAGAAGAGTGTGGAGGACAAACAGCAGCTGGAGAGCCAAGTACAGAGCCTCAAGGAAGGACTGGAAAGTCTGAAGAAAACACGCCCACCACAGGTCAGTAACACACACAACACATACCCTTTACAGGCCCTAACACACTCATAGTGCAAGCTTTAAAGAACACTTTACAGCTTGGCTAATTTGAAAGGCGCCTGTGGTTTGAAATGGAATTACCATGTTTGAATGGAATTACCATACCAGAATTGCTATTTATTTAGTTTAATTCCAAAATGGTATTACATTTCTTCAATATCAACTCACAGGAGTAAAGAAGTGTCCCCACTAGACATTGATTTCAAACATTTAATTTAGAATCCCATAGAGCGAGAGGTCGAATAGAATGTTCTATATAGAGAGAGACAGGTAATTTTAGTAGTATGCCATACAGAGCATTCAGAAAGTATTCAGAGCCCTTTTAATTTTTCCACATTTTGTTACATTACAGCCTTATTCTAATGATCAATTTAATCAAATCTACACACAATACTCCATAATGACAAAGCAAATCGGGTTTTTTTTAAACATTTTTGCATGATTTCACATTTGCATAAGTATTCAGACCCTTTACTCTGTACTTTGTTGAAGCGCCTTTGGCAGCGATTAAGTTTCTCCCTTCTCTGCAGATGCTCTCAAGCTCTGTCAGGTTGGATGGGGAGCGTTGCTGCACAGCTATTTTTAAGTCTCCAGAGATGTTCGATCGGGTTCAAATTTGGGCTCCGACTGGGCCACTCAAGGACATTCAGAGTCTTGTCCCGAAGCCACTCCTGCGATGTCTTGGCTGTGTGCTTAGGGTCGTTGTCCTGTTGGAAGGTGAACCTTCATATTTCCCTCGATCCTGACTAGTCTCCCAGTTCCTGCAGCTGAAAAACAACCCCCACCGCATGATGCTGCCACCACCATGCTTCACCGTAGGGATAGTGCCAAGTTTCCTCCAGACGTGACACTTGGCATTCAGGCCAAAGAGTGCAATCTTGGTTTCATTAGACCAGAGAATCTTGTTTCTCATGGTCTCAGAGTTTTTAGGTGCCTTTTGGCAAACTCCAAGCGGGCTGTCATGTGCCTTTTACTGAGGAGTGGCTTCCGTCTGGCCACTCTACCATAAATGCCTGATTGGTGGAGTGCTGCAGAGATGGTTGTCCTTCTGGAAGATTCTCCCATCTCCACAGAGGAACTCTGGAGCTTTTTCAGAGTGACCAATCGGGTTCTTGTTCACCTCCCTGACCAAGGCCCTTCTCCCCTGATTGCTCAGTCTGGCTGGGCGGCCAGCTCTAGGAACAGCCTTGGTGGTTCCAAACTTCTTCCATTTAGGAATTAAGGAGGCCACTGTGTTCTTGGGGACCTTCAATGCTGCAGACATTTTTTGGTACCCTTCCCCAGATCTGTGCCTTGACACAATCCTGCCTCGGAGCTCTACAGACGATTCCTTCGACCTCATCTCAGGGATGATCAGTGGAAACAAGATGCACCTGTGTTCAATTTCGAGTCTCATAGCACATGGTCTGAATACTTATGTATTCAAGGTATTTCTATTAATTTTTTTGCAAAAAATTCTGAAAACCTGTTTTCGCTTTGTCATTATGATATATTGTATGAAGTTTGAGGACAATTTTTTATTTAATAAATTTTAGAAAAAGGCTGTAACGTCAAGGGGTCTGAATTAGGGATGCACGATATATTGGAATCGGCCGATATTATCTAAAAATGCCGGCATCGGCCCAATGTCTAGTTTAACGCCGATGTGCAAAACCGATGTCAAAGCTGACGTGCATACCTGTATAACGTAGGTAGATGACATAATGACACCACAAAAAAATATAGCGCTACACGTGCAGCACACCATTCCTAACCTAGCCCACAATGTCTGCTGTGTGGATCGAGCAGTCAAGTCGAGCATCCATTTAAAAGATTAAGAACATTTCAGCGAGACAACTCAAAGGCGAAATCCATTAACACCAAGATAATGGAATTCATTGCCCTTGGCAATCAACCGTTCTCTGTCGTGGATGATGTTGGCTTCCGCCGATTGGTCGAGCACCGGTACACACTACCAAGTAGGCGCTTTTTTTCGGATGTTGCCCTACCGGAGTTACACAGTATTGTGTAATGAGCATCACTGCTATTCGCTTCACGACTGACATTTGGACCAGCGATGTCAGCCCCATGAGCATTATGAGTCTGACAGCACTGTGGGTCAAGGAGGATTTCGTACTGAGGAAAGTCGTATTGCATGCTCAAGAATGTGCTGGTTCTCATACTGCTGCTGCCATTTCAATGGTATTTGAGAACATGTTTGAAACTTGGAAACATGAACACTCCTAGCGCCATTTGAACAACTGACTCGAGAAATAAGCTCAACTGCATCTGCAGCAGACGTGATACCCTGTCATGGCATTGAAATGCCTGCTCAACCAAAATGCCAACACAGACCATCGGGTTAAGTTGGAAAAGTACTCTACAAGAAGCTGTGAACAAGCGATTCGGTGGCATTCTCTGGGCCTCAACTGTGTCGCCACCATGCTCGTTGATAGGTACAAGGACAACTACTTTGATGCAGACAAGAAACAGGGTTTACGTAAAATGTTAGACAGCTAGACAAGATGGAAACGGACACAGTGATAGTGCGCACCGAGCAAGAGAGGCCATGGACAGACAGAGCTGAAACTTCACTGCTTATCATGTATGATGAAATTCTGGTTGAGACTGAACAAGTGAACAATGAAACAGCACAGCAAGTAAGTGAAAGAAATAGGTTTTGATTATATTTTACAGGTAATGGGGACATACGTAAATGCCAAAAACATTACTTTTTGGTCTGTGTGTGTGTGCTTCAACTTTCTGAATGTACTAGAATGCTTAAAAGGACGGTAAAATGATCATTTTCATTTTTTGTCAAGGAAGATATCGGTATCGGTGCATCTCTAGTCTGAATACTTTCCGAATGCACTGTATATAGAGAAGGGCGTCTCAATTATCTTTACATCAAACTAGACTCTTCAAACTATCTACTAGATTCACCACCTCTTTATCTGGCTAGCTTCTTTAAACTAAACCAGCCTCTGTAAACTGACACAGCATATTACATTTACCATGTGTCACGATACTGTTTATGGCACTGTGCCACCGCACAGGCTAAAACATCTTCATATATTTACAGGTGATGTCGGAAGTTTACATACAGCTTAGCCAAAAACATTTAAACTCAGTTTTTCACAATTCCTGACATTTTATCCTAGTAAAAATTCCCTGTCTTATGTCAGTTAGGATCACCACTTTATTTTAAGAATGTGAAATGTCAGAATTATAGTAGAGAATGATTTATTTCAGCACATTCGCAGTGGGTCAGAAGTTTACATACTCAATTAGTATTTGGTAGCATTGCCTTTTTAAATTGTTTAACTTGGGTCAAACATTTTGGGTAGCCTTCCACAAGCTTCCCACAATAGTTGGGTGAATTTTGGCCCATTCCTCCTGACAGAGCTGGTGTAACTGAGTCAGGTTTGTAGGCCTCCTTGCTCGCACACGCTTTTTCAGTTCTGCCCACAAATTTTATATGGGATTGAGGTCAGGGCTTTGTGATGGCCACTCCAATACCTTGACTTTGTTGTCCTTAAGCCATTTTGCCACGACTTTGGAAGTATGCTTGGGGTCATTGTCCATTTGGAAGACGCATTTGCGACCAAGCTTTAACTTCCTGATGTCTTGAGATGTTGCTTCAATATATCCACAATGTTCCTACCTCATGATGCCATCTATTTTGTGAAGTGCACCAGTCCCTCCTGCAGCAAAGCACCCCCACAACATGATGCTGCCACCCCCGTGCTTCACGGTTGGGATGGTGTTCTTCGGCTTGCAAGCATCGCCCTTTTTCCTCCAAACATAACAATGGTCATTATGGCCAAAGAGTTCTATTTTTGTTTCATCAGACCAGAGGACATTTCTCCAAAAAGTACAACTTTTTTATGGCGGTTTTGGAGCAGTGGCTTTTTCCTAGCTGTGCGGCCTTTCAGGTTATGTCGATATAGGACTCGTTTTTCTCTGGATATAGATACTTTTGTACCCGTTTCCCCCAGCATCTTCACAAGGTCCTTTGCTGTTGTTCAGGGATTGATTTGCACTTTTCGCACCAAAGTACGTTCATCTCTAGGAGACAGAACGCGTTTCCTTCCTGAGTGGTATGATGGCTGCGTGGTCCCATGGTGTTTATACGTGCGTACTATTGTTTGTACAGATGAACGTGGTACCTTTAGGCGTTTGGAAATTGCTTCTAAGGATGAACCAGACTTGTGGAGGTCTACAATTTTTTTCCTGAGGTCTTGGCTGATTTCTTTTGATTTTTCCATGATGTCAAGCAAACAGGCAGTGAATTTGATGGTAGGCCTTGAAATACATCCACAGGTACACCTCCAATTGACTCAAATGATGTCAATTAGCCTATCAGAAGCTTCTAAAGCTATGACATCATTTTCTGGAATTTTCCAAGCTGTGTAAAGGCACAGTCAACCGTTCAAAAGGCACAGTGGTCCTTGTGGTGAGGGTAGGTAGCAACACATCTGCCACGCTGATCCTCAACACTGGAGCTCCCCAGGGGTGCGTGCTCAGTCCCCTCCTGTACTCCCTGTTCACCCACGACTGCATGGCCAGGCACGACTCCAACACCATCGTTAAGTTTGCATACGACACAACAGTGGTAGGCTTGATCACCGACAATGACGAGACAGCCTGTAGGGAGGAGGTCAGACACCTGGCCGGGTGGTTCCAGAATAACAACCTATCCCTCAACGTAACCAAGACTAAGGAGATGATTGTGTACTACAGGAAAAGGAGGACCGAGCACGCCCCCATTCTCATCGCAGGTTGAGAGCTTCAAGTTCCTTGGTGTCCACATCAACAACAAACTAGAATGGTCCAAACACACCAAGACAGTTGTGAAGAGGGCACGACAAAGCCTATTCCCCCTCAGGAAACTAAAAAGATTTGGCATGGGTCCTCAGATCCTCAAAAGGTTCTACAGCTGCAACATCGAGAGCATCCTGACTGGTTGCATCACTGCCTGGTACAGCAATTGCTCGGCCTCTGACCGCAAAGCACTACAGAGGGTAGTGCGTATGGCCCAGTACATCACTGGGGCTAAGCTGCCTGCCATCCAGGACCTCAACACCAGGCGGTGTCAGAGGAAGGCCCTAAAAATTGTCCAAGACCCCAGCCACCCCAGTCATAGACTGTTCTCTCTACTACCGCATGGCAGGCGGTACCGGAGTGCCAAGTCTAGGACAAAAAGGCTTCTCAACCGTTTTTACTCCCAAGCCATAAGACTCCTGAACAGGTAATCAAATGGCTACCCGGACTATTTGCATTGTGTGCCTCCCCAAACCCTCTGTTACGCTGCTGCTACTCTCTGTTTATCATATATGCATAGTCACTTTAACTATACATTCATGTACATACTGCCTCAATTGGGCCGACCAACCAGTGCTCCCGCACATTGGCTAACCGGGCTATCTGCATTGTGTCCCACCCACCACCTGCCAATCCCTCTTTTACACTACTGCTACTCTCTGTTCATCATATATGCATAGTCAATTTAACCATATCTACATGTACATACTACCTCAATCAGCCTGACTAACCGATATCTGTATGTAGCCTTGCTACTTTTATAGCCTCGCTGCTGTATATAGCCTGTCTTTTTACTGTTGTTTTATTTCTTAACTTACCTATTGTTCACCTAATACCTTTTTTGCACCATTGGTTAGAGCCTATAAGTAAGCATTTCACTGTAAGGTCTACACCTGTTGTATTCGGAGCACGTGACAAATAAACTTTGATTTGATTTCAACTTAGTGTATGTAAACTTCTGACCCACTGGAATTGTGATACAGTGAAATAATCTGTCTGTAAACAATTGTTGGAAAAATTACTTGTCATGCACAGCGTAGATGTCCTAACCGACTTGCCAAAATTATAGTTTGTCAACAAGAAATTTGTGGAGTGGTTGAAAAATGAGTCCAACCTAAGTGTATGTAAACTTCCAACTGTAACTGCCAAAATAAAATAAACACTTGAGTAAATGAGGGATACGAAGTATATTTTAAGCAGGTGTGGTTTTCTGAGTTAATTAACCATGTATAAAAATACCCAGTTACCCATTATTTTGGCTACCATGGCTAGAAGAAGCAATCTTAGTGGCTTTGAAATTATTATTATTATTATTTTATTTAACCTTTATTAAACTAGGCAGGTCAGTTAAGAACAAATTCTTATTTACAATGAGAGCCTAGGAAGATGCACTTGACATTTGTTGTATATCTTTAGCAGGTAAATCTATCTTGTCCACAAGATAGATTTACACAATTGGCATAGCGTCGTCCGGGTTAGGGAGGGTTTGGCCGGTAGGGATATCCTTGTCTCAGTATGTAAAAAAAAAAATAATAATAATAAAAATAAATAAAAATGTAATAAAAATGTATGCACTCTACTGTAAGTCGCTCTGGATAAGAGCGTCTGCTCTTGGCCGGTAGGGATATCCTTGTCTCAGTATGTAAAAATGTAATAAAATGTATGCACTCTACTGTAAGTCGCTCTGGATAAGAGCGTCTGCTAAATGACTAAAATGTAAATGTAAATGATGCTGTACATTAGAATGCCGCTAGGCACTGAAATGTGTCCCCTTCTAGTGATCCATGGGTAAAATGGTAATTAAAACATGTATACATGTAGAGATGAACCCCTTCCAGTGATCATGGTAAATATGGTAATTAAAACATGTATACACGTAGAGATGAACCCCTTCCAGTGATCCATGGTAAATATGGTAATTAAAACATGTATACACGTAGAGATGAACCCCTTCCAGTGATCATGGTAAATATGGTAATTAAAACATGTATACACGTAGAGATGAACCCCTTCCAGTGATCCATGGTAAATATGGTAATTAAAACATGTATATAAGTAGAGATGAACCCCTTCCAGTGATCCATGGTAAATATGGCAATTAAAACATGTATATAAGTAGATATGAACCACTTCCAGTGATCCATGGTAAATATGGCAATTAAAACATGTATATAAGTAGAGATTTAAGTCGCTCTGGATAAGAGCGTCTGCTAAATGACTTAAATGTAAATGAGATGAACCCCTTCCAGTGATCCATGGTAAATATGGCAATTAAAACATGTATATAAGTAGAGATGAACCCCTTCCAGTGATCCATGGTAAATATGGCAATTAAAACATGTATATAAGTAGAGATGAACCCCTTCCAGTGATCATGGTAAATATGGCAATTAAAACATGTATACACGTAGAGATGAACCCCTTCCAGTGATCCATGGTAAATATGGTAATTAAAACATGTATATAAGTAGATATGAACCCCTTCCAGAGATCCATGGTAATTAAAACATGTATACAAGTAGATATGAACCCCTTCCAGAGATCCATGGTAATTAAAACATGTATACAAGTAGATATGAACCCCTTCCAGTGATCCATGGTAATTAAAACATGTATACAAGTAGATATGAACCCCTTCCAGTGATCCATGGTAATTAAAACATGTATACAAGTAGATATGAACCCCTTCCAGTGATCCATGGTAATTAAAACATGTATACACGTAGAGATGAACCCCTTCCAGTGATCCATGGTAAATATGGTAATTAAAACATGTATATAAGTAGATATGAACCCCTTCCAGAGATCCATGGTAATTAAAACATGTATACAAGTAGATATGAACCCCTTCCAGTGATCCATGGTAAATATGGTAATTAAAACATGTATACAAGTAGATATGAACCCCTTCCAGTGATCCATGGTAATTAAAACATGTATACACGCAGAGATGAACCCCTTCCAGTGATCCATGGTAAATATGGTAATTCAAACATGTATACACCTAGAGATGAACCCCTTCCAGTGATCCATGGTAAATATGGTAATTAAAACATGTATACACGTAGAGATGAACCCCTTCCAGTGATCCATGGTAAATATGGCAATTAAAACATGTATACTCACAGAGATGGATCCCTGGAGACTCATCAACAGAAGATAGAGAAATCAATTTGAGGAAAGCGTTGCTAGATTTGTGGCCATTGTGGAATGATTGTGTGTGCTGCCAACTTGCCATGTTCGGCAGACTTCTGCAAGCCATCAGTTAACCCCAGAGCCCCATTCACTGTCCAAGCTGTCACCAAGCATTATGTATTAAAGCTTTTTCGGTTACTGTACCAACAACTGTCCCTTCATCTAGGACCACTGAGTCAGGCTTCATCTAGGACCACTGAAACAGGGTGTCGTAACCATTTTAATAGAAAATGGAGATACACACCACTCACTGTGTGAATGTCAGTCATGAACAGAGGACGTTTTGACATCCAATTATGTTTGGTTCTTACTCATGAAATGAACACATATTAATATGTACTGTATGTCTCTGCTCGATCTGATCTGATTCTATATCTGATTGCACATTACAACATACCCCCTCTAACTATTCAGGGCTTTATATGTGATGTTGACCTCTCCTTAACAGTGTTTTATAGTGGTCTTGCCTGAGGAGAAAGCGTGTTTGTATGTATGTGTGTGTGTGCGCGTCTGTCTGTTTGTGTGAGTGTGTGACATGATTGTCAGTGACGGCTTTTCTCATTTTTATAATTGACTCTAGCTGGAGACCTCACCGCAAGATGACAGAGGGAGCGAGGAGAGTGCTGATCAAGTCAATGTAAGTGGAAAAGAGATGAGAGAGTGACCCTCTCCATCCCTCTCTATTCCCCATATCTCTTTCTCTGTTCCTCACTCTCTTCCAGTGACATGACAGAGCACCTTGTCGGCTCAGAGATTCTAACCAGCGACCTTTCGGTTACTGGCCCAACGCTCTTAACCGCTAGGCTACCTGCCGCCCCACACGCATGTCTGTTTAAATAAGAATGTGAATGTTAGACAGTGACGGCTTTTCTCATTTTTATAATTGACTCTAGCTGGAGACCTCACCGCGAGATGACAGAGGGAGCGAGGAGAGTGCTGATCAAGTCAATGTAAGTGGAAAAGAGATGTGACCCTCTGAATCCCTCTCCTTCTCCCTGTATCTCTTTCTCTGTTCCTCACTTTCTCTCCTCTTCCAGTGACATGACAGATCATTACAGACCAATCCAGTGCAGGAGGACTTTATTTGTCGCAGGATAAATCAACCCGACACAACTGGGTTAGGATATCAAGGGCTTGTCTCATCACACACACAGAATAAAATAGTGAGGACAAGCCAAATAAGAAAGGCCACCACGACTGTGACGATAGGTCAGCGCCCACTAGGGTTGCCAACTTTCTCACTACCAAATAAGGGACAGTGTATATTCATATTCTTTCTCAATTGGAAAGGCAAAACATTTTTATATTCCATTTAGTCTATAGCTTTACTAAAACTGTATCATTATGTAAACTTATGTGAATAAACCTCAAAATAAATTATCAAAGAAATCACAATTTGAACCTTTACAGCAAAAAATAATAATAATAATTTCAAATGGAAAAGAGGCTTCACTTGCCGTCACGAAGAATGCACAGATATTGCTACAGTAGCACCTTTAGCTAGTGTGGCCTTCTTGTGCATTTCTGAGTTAGGTCATTCTCCCCTCCATGGCCAATTGAGAATTCCCAACGGTATAAAGTACAGAAAGATTTCATCGAGTCACCACTGACGGGCTTAACCCATGTATTTTTTGCTTCCCATTGTTTGTTGTAGCTGCACAGGCTTTTCTTTTTTTGCAGGTTTATCCATATTTCCTTGATATGCCAAACCGACCGAACAACAACAGAAATGATTTTGCAGGAATTGGCGCGTTGACACTATACTGTGATTGGATGAATATACAGGACAAGGGATGTCCTGTATGGGACAAACCAATTTAGCACACTATAAGGGACATCCCGGCTAATACGGGACAGTTGGCAACCCTAGCGCCCACACACATACCCGACCCTCCCTCCTCCAGCCTGTCAGAGGCCCACAGTAAACAACAGCTTCATCATTAGCATCGCTAACACTGCCATCTCTCTCCCTCCTCCCTCTGGTAGAACTATTACCATCTCCTCTCTGAAAGATCTCCCTGCCTTTGACTCCCTTCTTCTTCCACAGCATCTGTCTGTTGTTGTGTGGTGCGTCATCATGGCTGCTGAGCACTGATTGCTTCTGTGTGGGCAGGCGGGCGTCATCTACCAGTCTGTGTTTTCTCCTCTTGTCCTGTAGGAGGCGACAGCATTAGAAGTGGTTTCCTGCAGTCAGGAGAAAGAGAGTCTGCCCCCAGAGAAGATTCCCTCTAGTCCTGTTTACTCTGAGAGAGAGGCCTTGCTAGTTGGTAAGTTCACCTAAAATTACAATAACCTTACTTCAACATTATAATAATGTTGTGCTAACCTAACTATAGAGGAGTAGATCCCCCCAGTCCAGTCCACTCTGAGAGAGAGGCCCAGCTAGTGGGTACATTCACCTAACATAACTATAACGTTACTAGGCTTATAACAGTAGTATGACGTTATGTTACCCTAACATTAGTACAGGAGAAGATTCCCCCAAGTCCTGTCAACTCTGAGGGAGAAGCCCTGCGTGTTGGTACGTACAACACGCAGGGCTTCGTACGTACAGAGGAGAACATTCCCCTTGCGCTGTCCACCCTGGCAGAGAGGCTCTGATTGTTGCTTCACTTTTTGCTAATTAAACAGGTTATTTTTAGAGAAACTTTCATCAACCTCAATCATTAAGCAGGTTATTTGTGGAAAGCCTGGTTTTCCTCCCCAGTTTATTCTCAGTTCTCTGGGCAGGTTCACACATTTTAATTGGCTGGTTGACTGAGGCCTTCAGCACCTCTACTGTTTCTAATCACCACAGCCTTCTGGCACATTCTCCATTTCAGTGGAGCGTACTTTCACAGGGAATGGCTGGTCCTGGATCAAAAAGATTTTCTGAAATTGAGGTCTTGTGGAGTTACAAGGGAAAGGAGTTGTGGAGTTACGTGTAGGCCTATGCCAGATGGCGAGATGCACACTATTGTGTGTTAGTGGGAGTTACCTGTCCTGTCCCACAGTGGTGTCATGCCAGAATGATCATATGATTGGCTCAGAGGTAGTTGTGTAGCCAATGGGGCGTTCCGCTCCCTCTCTCCATGCCGGCCCACTCTGACCGCTCAGCAGCGATGGCTGGTGAGGATTCTGGGTGTTCTCTCTGCCAGAATCGCTCTACATGACGTTTTGTTTGAAGATTAATTGAAGGTAGCACCACAGGGAAAACGGGACATTGGCTCCTAAGTGAACTCATGAAGAAAGAAAGGTCTGCATCTTCAACTGCTTTATCCCTTCTAGAGCAGGTAGAGTCAGCTATATGTTAGCTGTAGGTTAGCTATAACTGCTTTATCCCTTCTAGAGCAGGTAGAGTCAGCTATATGTTAGCTGTAGGTTAGCTATAACTGCTTTATCCCTTCTAGAGCAGGTAGAGTCAGCTATATGTTAGCTGTAGGTTAGCTATAACTGCTTTATCCCTTCTAGAGCAGGTAGAGTCAGCTATATGTTAGCTGTAGGTTAGCTATAACTGCTTTATCCCTTCTAGAGCAGGGGTTCCAACCTAGGGGTCACGATGCATAACTCTGCCATGCTTTAAGGCTAGAAACAAGCAGTAAAATGCCTGAGGAAGACGCGACTGATTCATATGGGGATATAAATTGGACTTTGCTTTTTGCTGTGTTTTCTGAGCTGACTCCTCAGTGTACTATAATATATTATTACACAGGGGTTCAGGATTATCAGTAGTGGATGATCTGATAACAGATGTTATCGTTGAAATTGATGAGAGAGAAAAACATGCTGGTGGTGTGTGTGTGAAGCCCCATGGTGCTCTGATCAGAGAAGCTTTAATGTAGAAAGCAGTGTCAAAGTCCTCATTAGACACTTACCTTAATGTGGACTGTTCAAACACAATAGTCTTCCATAGAGCTGGGAGTGCTTTGGGGAAGACACACTTGAAGAGTCCAGATGCATTTCATCAGTCAGACAGCATGAGTTGACTAGTGGTCTCTTGAATGTGAGCTTCTCGCTGGCTTTCATTTTTGATAGATGGGTAAATCAACACTGACTGAATTGAGGTGTTTGTACATATGATTGTAGGGTTGTAGTTATAGAGAATGAAACTACATGTTAATATGGTATTCCAGTTTGATTGACAGCTGTATTGATGTCTCTGTTTGTCCTTCCTCAGGGATCATCTCTACGTTCCTCCATGTCCACCCGTTTGGAGCCAGCATCGAATACATCTTCTCTTACCTACAGCAGCTGGGCACCAAGGTACTGCTGGCACACACACACACACACTGTAATGGTTTTGACTTGAGGTTATTGTTTGTAGGGGTGCCAGGTAGGTCGTACCTACCAGAGAAAATATTGATTTCTCCCTTTTGTTTGTGAGGGAATGAGTCCCATCTGGTCTGTCAAGTCTACACCAATACAAAGGACAAACACATAACCCAACACGGTGTAAAACAAATGAAATACCGGTTGGAAAAAGTTGTAGTCAGTCAATCCAGTCAAATCCATCAACAGATCTCCACCGAAGTCCACGGAGAAACAGTGGAGACCAACTGAGATGAGTAGTTCGAAGGAAGAAATGAGTGGATCCTGGTTATTCTGAGACACGGCTACAAAGCACACTTTATAAATAGACCAAAACAAACGGAGTAGAGGAGCTTCGGGAAACGAGGGTTGAACACTTCCTCATTCGTTCCACCGTCACAACCCTTGTTTTTGCACAGCTGATGCTGGCTATTTAATAGGGAGTTAAAGGGGAAGCACAGACGGTTCAGACAAATTCAGGGCCGTCACAACACACACACAACACACACACACAACACAGCCAGTTCAGCAATAGAGCCGTCCTGGCACCACACACCCAGCACAAACATGGACTAAGCATCCCTACTGCGCTGACATATGGGCCCGATGTATGCCAGGGCCCCACAATGCAGTTGGAGCCCCCTGGTGCAAGCAGCCTCCCCCTAATGCAATTTGAATCATCCCCTTGTGACAGCAGAGCCCCATCGTGCAGCAAGAGTTTCCTCATGCAGCCAGATCCTGCTCATCTAATTTGATCCCCCTGGTGCAGGCAGGGCCCTCATGATGCTGAGGCTCGGGTTAGAGTTGGCGTTAATGAAAAGACAAGTCCCACTCTCCACTCGGTGTAGCTACCATAGACATTAATATAGGAATCTCCCATAGCTACATTACTATAGACATGATTATAGGATATCTCTATAGGCTATATCTCTATCTCCCAGTGCTATAGTACAATAGACATGAATATAGGATATCTCTGTATCTCCCAGTGCTCTTGTGGAAGTGTCCCAGTGTGATTTCCCTGGACACTGAGACCTGTTACATCTGGATCCTTCCTGTCTCTCCCTGACGAAGCAGAGCGGTTTTATTTATTCTGACACTTCGCTAAAACACCCGTTTCCACATGTCGGGCTCCTCAGGGGCCTTTCTGGGTTCTCAGCACTCCTCTGCTCTCGACTGTCAGATTGATTCTGTTCTTTTCTCTCCTCCACATATGACCACTACACTCACTGACACCTCCGCAAGGAGGCCTTCAGATATACTATATGGCCACTTTTACTACTACCTCCATGATGAGGACCTCAGACATGACTACTCTTACTGCTACCTCCATGAGGAGGACCTCAGACATGACTACTCTTACTGCTACCTCCATGAGGAGGACCTCAGACATGACTACTCTTACTGCTACCTCCATGAGGAGGCCCTCAGACATGACTTCTCTTACTGCTACCTCCATGAGGAGGACCTCAGACATGACTACTCTTACTGCCCTCTCCATGAGGAGGCCCTCAGACATGACTACTCTTACTGCTACCTCCATGAGGAGGACCTCAGACATGACTACTCTTACTGCTACCTCCATGAGGAGGCCCTCAGACATGACTTCTCTTACTGCTACCTCCACGAGGAGGACCTCAGACATGACTACTCTTACTGCTACCTCCATGAGGAGGACCTCAGACATGACTACTCTTATTACTACCTCCATGAGGAAGCCCTCAGACATGACTACTCTTACTGCCCTCTCCATGAGGAGGACCTCAGACATGACTACTCTTACTGCTACCTCCATGAGGAGGACCTCAGACATGACTACTCTTATTACTACCTCCATGAGGAGGCCCTCAGACATGACTACTCTTACTGCCCTCTCCATGAGGAGGACCTCAGACATGACTACTCTTACTACTACCTCCATGAGGAGGCCCTCTTATATATTGTTTGACCACTCTCACCACCAGCTCATTAAAACCTCTCTGCACTCATCAACACACTGACTCATTCCTTTTTTCTCCGTTTGGGTTTTCCATAAAGGTCTGAGGGTGTGTTTGTTCCCACGCTGCTTCTCTGTAACACCACACAACAAGTCCACAGAGCTTTGTCAACAGTCGTAGCTGGATTCTCCACTAACTCCATTACTCTCTACTTATCTACTGTGTTCATGATTCACTACGGCATTGTTAAAGATGATACACCATTGACATCTTCATGATATAGTGTTTAATACATACCGACAGAGTTTTACCCATCTGTTTCTTACAAAATGTTTTTTCTCTGTATACAATGATACAGTGCTTCCTGCTGTCGTTGTTTTGTGTAATCTCACCTTTTGAAAGTGATGCTATATCCTAATGTGATGTGATTGCATATGTAGGTGTGGGTTTGTGATGATTATTGTGTTGGCGTTTGTCACTCAGATCAGTTCTTCTGAGATGTGGGGCTCTTTGAGTTTGTAGGATTGTGTATCAAATCTGTGTGTTATGTTTGTATTGTGATTGTATCTGTGGATGTGTGTCAGTGTATGTATCAAATCTGTGTATTTATAGAGTGTGTGTGTGTGTTTCAGATTAACACCGGACAGGTGGGGGCTCTACTGGGTCGGCTGCCCAGTACCTTCAGACAGGAGCTGACAGGGGTGGGCGCCAGCCTGGAGAAACGCTGGAAGTTCTGTGGTTTCGAGGGAATCAAGACCACATAGAACATTACAGAGACGCAGCGGATATCACAGGAGAAACAGCATAGAGATCTGACGGTCTTACGAGGATATTGTTTTATGGGGACCGGCACTGGTCCCTTGGCTGTTGCTCTCCAGTCCCTGTGATGGTTAATTGATCTTGATTTAGTCAGTTCTTAAGTGCTAGTTATAATGTAAACAGTTTGCTGGTCCCTGTCACAAATAAGGTTGAGAAACACTGGCATAGAACTCTTGACTGTATTATGAAGACACAGAAGTAAAAACATAGAACTCAGACTGTCCGTCACATGAGCGGGTCGGACCGTTCTCAGATCCTCTAATTGGTTAACTCTGCTGTCACTCAGCCAGGACTACTACCCAGGGAGGTTATCAGGGTCTGCTGAACACTGTCAACCTCCAACCCCTCTGGCCTCTCACACTCTTTTCTTTCCTTGTTTGTACAATTCTATGAGTAAAAATGAATATATTTCTTCATTTTCTGTAAAGGCTGTTGAAGGGATACTTCTGGGTTTTGGCAACGAAACCCTTTCTCTACTTCACCAGAGTCAGATGAACTTGTGGATACCATTTTTATGTCTCTGCGTGTAGTTTGAAGGCATTTTCTAACTGATGCTAGCGCAATGATTGGAAGGCTATGGGTATCTGCTAGATAGCATGCTAGCAGATACCCATAGCCTTCTAGTCATTGCGCTAGCTAGAGGTAGTTAGAGGTAGTTTTGTGAGCCAATGCTAACTTCCTTCATACTGGACTCGGAGATATAAAACTGGTATCCACAAGTTCATCTGACTCTGGGGATGTAGATAAAGGGTCTCATTGCCAAAATCCTGAAGTATCCCTGTAACAGTTGCATAGATTGATTTGTTTTCCTACTCTGTAAATGCTTGGATGATATTTTTAAATAAAAAATCAAAGCAATCTGAAGAATTGAGAATAGAGTTGTATTGAATAGAGTTATGCTCGCTGGCACTTAGGTAGGTTGCTTGTATATGATGTGTGTAGATGCTGTATGTAGCATGAGTGGGAGCAAACTGCTAATCCAGTCAAGGATGGTCCCCAGCCACATGAGGAGCCCATGATAGGTACACTCACACTATCTCTCTCGCTCTCTCTCTCATACACACTGCTCCTGCACAGCCATGCCTGGAGAGATGCCTGAGACCTTTTGTGATGCTGGTTTTGTTATCTCTTAGCGCTGCCCAAGGCCTGTCATTAAACCTTACCTAAGGGCATTTAGAACCATCAAAATAACATTATTGCCTGTGCTCTTGTGCCTGGGCAAAGGCAAAGCTGAAACACGCTGTCGGGGGTCATCTTAATGAAGCATCATTATCTAATTATAGAGGCGTGTGAGCATCTGTCTCGGTGAGCATGCGTACATGTACTGGTTGTGTATATAAGGCTGTTTTACAACAGAACAGATGTTGGTCTCCCCTCCAGTTTCCCCTCCTTCCAGGTTGAATCCTGGCTGCCAGGACCGGAGGTCCTTCCCAAAAGCCTGCTGGAGCGTTCCTAATGCGCCTCCGTCTGGCAATTTGTCGGCGTACTCTTTACTTGTTGCTCGGGGAAACCGAAGGTTTATTACACATGATTTGCTTTCATCAGACTCTGCCATCTCCTAACGCCTTGTGTATGAAACATTAAGTCCACGCGCTTGTCAGAACACCATCCGTCCTTCCTGAATTAATGATAAGTATCGAGTTGGTTTTCCCCCTGCAAGGCTCCCTTCTATACATATGAATTTGCCTTGGCATGTGTTATTAACATGGGGTCCAAAGGGGAAGAGAGTGGAGAGAACACACACGGCAGAACCAGAGAGCTGAGTGGAGATGTGTGTACTGTATTGTATATAGATCTGCAATGCATTCGGAAAGTATCCCTTGACTTTTTCCACATTTTGTTATGTTACAGCCTCATTCTAAAATTGATTAAGTCGTTTTTTTCCCCCTCATCAATCTGCACACACTAACCCATAATGACAAAGCAAAACATTTTTGCAAATGTCAAAAAAAAATAAAAAACATCACATTTCAGACCCTTTACTAAGTACTTTGTTGAAGCACCTTTGGCAACGATTACAGCCTCGAGTCTTCTTAGGTATGACACTACAAGCTTGGCACACCTGGATTTGGGGAGTTTCTCCCATTCTTCTCCGCAGATCCTCTCGAGCTCTGTCAGGTTGGATGGGGAACATCGCTGCACAGCTATTTTCAGGTCTCTCCAGAGATGTTTCATCGGGTTCAAGTCCGGGCTCTGGCTGTGCCACTCAAGGACATTCAGAGACTTGTCCCGAAGCCACTCCTGCGCTGTCTTGGCTGTGTGCTTAGGGTCGTTGTCCTGTTGGAAGGTGAACCTTCGCCCCAGTCTGAAGTCGTGAGCGCTCCGGAGCAGGTTTTCATCAAGGATCTCTCTCTACTTTGCTCCGTTCATCTTTGCCTTGAACCTGACTAGTCTCCCAATCCCTGCCGCTGAAAAACATCCCCACAGCATGATGCTGCCACCACCATGCTTCACCGTAAGGATGGTGCCAGGTTTCCTCCAGACATGACGCTTGGCATTCAGGCCAAAGAGTTCAATCTTGGTTTCATCAGACCAGAGAATCTTGTTTCTCATGGTCTGAGAGTCTTTAGGTGCCTTTTGGCAAACTCCAAGCTGGCTGTCATGTGCCTTTTACTGAGGAGTAGCTTCCGTTTGGCCACTCTACCAATTGCTCAGTTTGGCTGGACTGCAAGTTTTCGAGGATGATCAATGGAAACAGGATGCACCTGAGCTCAATTTCGAGTCTCATAGCAAAGGCGCTGAATACTTATGTTAATAAGGTATTCGTTTTTTTATTTGTAATAGATTTCTAAAAACTTGTTTCCACTGTCATTATGGGGTATTGTGTGTAGATTGATGAGGAAAAATAATAATTTAATCGATTTTAGAATAAGGCTGTAATGTAACAAAATGTGGAAAAAGTCAAGGTCTGAATACTTTCCGAATGCACTGTATATAGTCCTCTTCTAATACTTAGGTTTTGTCTGACAACAAAGAGCATGGTGGTTCTAGTAATGAAGTTGGGCTCGCACACTCAACTGCTTCAACACGTTCCCTTTTCAGGTTGGTTAAATGCACAGTTATTTCCATGCTTGGAATGGTTCATGTTTGGCATTCAGACACAGTGTTAGATACTTTGAGTCAGATTCTCTCATGGACTCACCAAAAGCCCCAGGGAACAAAACGTGGACCCCCACCTTTCAAACACTTATCTCTGTCATAACAGGCCAGCCCCATTTGACAAATGAGAGTGCACTTCACAGCATGACTCTTCACTCTAGTCTCCTACAGGCACCGATGATCATACTGCCAGTTTCTATCCTCACTGAAGTTGCTGTGTTCTTTCTGTCAAGTCCAATCTCCCCATCGACTTGATGCCTCTGTAGAGTTAGATGGGAGTCATTCATAATTCATCTGTTCTTCAGACTTGAGAGTTTTTTGGCATGTGAAGTTTTCAGTGCGTCACACAAAGGATGTAAACACAGCCTAATTAAATCGGCCCGCAGTCCCCGGTGGATTTTTTCCATTTGGTGTTGTCTTCCCATCGCCGCACCGGGGAGAGTTCCTCATTAATTCAATCCAAGGTGGATTCAAAATTTAAGCGAAAGCTATTCAAGGGTGTGATTCACCGTGCCAGCGAAAGCCGATGCGCACATTTCCCCTATTTGGAAGATGAATCTACAGAAGATGTTCGGAGGATGTCCTTGAGCATCTGCCCTCATTCTGCTCAAGTTGTTTGGAAGAACAAAAAATAGGAGCCTGCATCTCAAAGGCTGTAAGTGGGAAGGGCACCAGTGGAGAGTTTGTATCTGAGGCTTTAATTAGGAAGGGCACCAGTGGAGAGTTTGTATCTGAGGCTTTAATTAGGAAGGGCACCAGTGGAGAGTTTGTATCTCAGAGGCTTTAATTAGGAAGGGCACCAGTGGAGAGTTTGTATCTGAGGCTTTAATTAGGAAGGGCACCAGTGGAGAGTTTGTATCTGAGGCTTTAATTAGGAAGGGCACCAGTGGAGAGTTTGTATCTGAGGCTTTAATTAGGAAGGGCACCAGTGGAGAGTTTGTATCTGAGGCTTTAATTAGGAAGGGCACCAGTGGAGAGTTTGTATCTGAGGCTTTAATTAGGAAGGGCACCAGTGGAGAGTTTGTATCTGAGGCTTTAATTAGGAAGGGCACCAGTGGAGAGTTTGTATCTCAGAGGCTTTAAGTAGGAAGGGCACCAGTGGAGAGTTTGTATCTCAGAGGCTTTAAGTATGAAGGGCACCAGTGGAGAGTTTGTATCTGAGGCTTTAATTAGGAAGGGCACCAGTGGAGAGTTTGTATCTCAGAGGCTTTAAGTAGGAAGGGCACCAGTGGAGAGTTTGTATCTCAGAGGCTGTAAGTAGGAAGGGCACCAGTGGAGAGTTTGTATCTCAGAGGCTGTAAGTAGGAAGGGCACCAGTGGAGAGTTTGTATCTCAGAGGCTGTAAGTAGGAAGGGCAGTAGTGTCAAACTATGAATACCCAGAAGTAAAGAGTTTAAAAAAGGAGTAATTGGATTTGAGACGATAGCAAGGTTATTTTGGGTGGTATCATGGTGCTTGAGAGAATTGTAATTACTGCAGTCTTTAAATCACTTCCTGACGCCATCGAGATCCAGTTAATTATAAACATGGTCTCCATTGACTACACAGGTGAGAAGATGCTGGGCGCTTGTGTGCATGTGTTTGCATATCTTTGGTTGCAGCTTATGGGCCTACGTGTGTGTATATAGGTATGAAAGTGATGGTACTTCTGAAAAAAAGAGAGCATGGCTCCATCCTTCCCCATGACCCCTAACAAAATCCTTCTGTATAGGAAACAACTCAGAGACGTAAGCTGCCAGTGGCCCGACTGAATACAAAGTGGAGACGGAAGCAGCCAGTGGCCCGACTGAATACAAAGTGGAGACAGAAGCAGCCAGTGGCCCGACTGAACACAAAGTGGAGACGTAAACTGCCAGTGGCCCTACTGAACACAAAGTGGAGACGGAAGCTGCCAGTGGCCCTACTGAATACAAAGTGGAGACGGAAGCAGCCAGTGGCCCGACTGAATACAAAGTGGAGACGGAAGCAGCCAGTGGCCCGACTGAATACAAAGTGGAGACGTAAACTGCCAGTGGCCCGACTGAATACAAAGTGGAGACGTAAACTGCCAGTGGCCCGACTGAATACAAAGTGGAGACGTAAACTGCCAGTGGCCCGACTGAATACAAAGTGGAGACGTAAACTGCCAGTGGCCCTACTGAACACAAAGTGGAGACGGAAGCTGCCAGTGGCCCGACTGAATACAAAGTGGAGACGTAAACTGCCAGTGGCCCTACTGAACACAAAGTGGAGACGGCAGCTGCCAGTGGCACTACTGAACACAAAGTGGAGACGGAAGCTGCCAGTGGCCCTACTGAACACAAAGTGGAGACGGCAGCTGCCAGTGGCCCTACTGAACACAAAGTGGAGACGGCAGCTGCCAGTGGCCCTACTGAACACAAAGTGGAGACGGCAGCTGCCAGTGGCCCTACTGAACACAAAGTTGAGACGGCAGCTGCCAGTGGCCCTACTGAACACAAAGTGGAGACGGAAGCTGCCAGTGGCCCTACTGAACACAAAGTGGAGACGGAAGCTGCCAGTGGCCCTACTGAACACAAAGTGGAGACGGAAGCTGCCAGTGGCCCTACTGAACACAAAGTGGAGACGGAAGCTGCCAGTGGCCCGACTGAATACAAAGTGGAGACGTAAACTGCCAGTGGCCCTACTGAACACAAAGTGGAGACGGCAGCTGCCAGTGGCCCTACTGAACACAAAGTGGAGACGGAAGCTGCCAGTGGCCCTACTGAACACAAAGTTGAGACGGCAGCTTGCCAGTGGCCCTACTGAACACAAAGTGGAGACGGAAGCTGCCAGTGGCCCTACTGAACACAAAGTGGAGACGGAAGCTGCCAGTGGCCCTACTGAACACAAAGTGGAGACGGAAGCAGCCAGTGGCCCGACTGAATACAAAGTGGAGACAGAAGCAGCCAGTGGCCCGACTGAATACAAAGTGGAGACAGAAGCAGCCAGTGGCCCGACTGAACACAAAGTGGAGACGGAAGCAGCCAGTGGCCCGACTGAATACAAAGTGGAGACGTAAACTGCCAGTGGCCCGACTGAATACAAAGTGGAGACGTAAACTGCCAGTGGCCCGACTGAATACAAAGTGGAGACGTAAACTGCCAGTGGCCCTACTGAACACAAAGTGGAGACGGCAGCTGCCAGTGGCCCTACTGAACACAAAGTGGAGACGGAAGCTGCCAGTGGCCCGACTGAATACAAAGTGGAGACGTAAACTGCCAGTGGCCCTACTGAACACAAAGTGGAGACGGCAGCTGCCAGTGGCCCTACTGAACACAAAGTGGAGACGGAAGCTGCCAGTGGCCCTACTGAACACAAAGTTGAGACGGCAGCTGCCAGTGGCCCTACTGAACACAAAGTGGAGACGGAAGCTGCCAGTGGCCCTACTGAACACAAAGTGGAGACGGAAGCAGCCAGTGGCCCTACTGAACACAAAGTGGAGACGGAAGCAGCCAGTGGCCCGACTGAATACAAAGTGGAGACGTAAACTGCCAGTGGCCCGACTGAACACAAAGTGGAGACGGCAGCTGCCAGTGGCCCTACTGAACACAAAGTGGAGACGGAAGCTGCCAGTGGCCCTACTGAACACAAAGTGGAGACGGAAGCTGCCAGTGGCCCTACTGAACACAAAGTGGAGACGGAAGCTGCCAGTGGCCCTACTGAACACAAAGTGGAGACGGAAGCTGCCAGTGGCCCTACTGAACACAAAGTGGAGACGGAAGCTGCCAGTGGCCCTACTGAACACAAAGTGGAGACGGACCCTACTAGGGCTGTGGCGGTCATGAAATTTTGTCAGCCGGTGATTGTCAGGCAAATAACTGCCGGTCTCACGGTAATTGGCGGTTAATTAACATAAACACTTTTACTGTAGCATCTCCTGGCTTCCACACACAGCCTACAACCCACTGATGCAGACCTTTGGAAAACCTACATTTTAAAAAGTCTAAATCCATTTAATATAGCCTACACATCACAATAAATTCATTATTTATTTTAGACAGACTACATTTTCTTTGTTTTTTTTAGACCTATTTCAGAAGAACAGAATAGCATACTCATCCTTATGTCAGGCCCTGATCTGGCTATGCCATATGGCGGTGGGCTACACTAGTTCATTTAGCAGACAAGATTTACTTAGAATTCCATGGCATTATTTTATAGTATGAAGAATACAATTAAACATAGCTGAATAAAATATAATGTTTTCAAGATTTCTGAGGGAGTGCGCAGATGCAGCTATTCTGTGTTGAGCGTTTAAACAGGTCCTGCTATGAGTTATTTATGCAACACATGTTTTTATTTTTAATACATTCTAAGGCAGCATGATGCGACTCTAATGATGATTTGAAAAAAGTCTCATGAAAGGCATGAGCTCTGCTTTGTTTCTTGCACAGGCTGCACACACTTCATCAGTTTGACAAGAACTTGATAATGCCTCGAATTTCCCGGTGGCATCCACCAAGTGTGGGTGTAATGTCCCCTAAAAAAAATCCATGCCTTTTGCAGCTAGTGGCCTTTGTGCCTTTGTGCTGAAAATAATTATAATTCCCTTCTCCCGGCTGCGTGTTCCGAAACACCTCACATGGCTCGCTCAGATATCTCAATTCTTATTAGCCAATGCCTGTCACGTGATCGGGTTCTTCTCACAGACATCTATCTCAGCTCCGAAGTAGGCTACAAGTGAAGACAGTTTCAACTGTTCTGCCTGCGGCTATGGAAACCTGACCTGTTCACCGGACGTGCTACCTTGTCCCGGACCTGCTGTCTTTGACTCTCTCTCTCTACCGCACCTGCTGTCTCTAACTCTGAATGATTGGCTATTAAAAGCCAACTGACATTTACCCCTGAGGTGCTGACCTCTACAACCACTGTGATTATTATTATTTGACCCTGCTGGTCATCTGAACGTTTGAACATCTTGGCCATGTACTGTTATCGCCACCCGGCACAGCCAGAAGAGGACTGGCCACCCCTCAGAGCCTGGTTTCTTCCTAGGTTCCTGCCTTTCTAGGGAGTTTTTCCTAGCCACCGTGCTTCTACAGCTACATTGTTTGGGGTTTTAGGCTGGGTTTCTGTATAGCACTTTGTGACATCGGCTGATGTAAAAAGGGCCTTATAAATACATTTGATTGATGGTGGACGCAACTGAGCACGTCCTTATCGAATTCCAAGGCACATATTGAAGATGTTAGAAGAACTTTTCGTCAGCCAACAAGATGAGTAATGAACAGCAAAAGCACTAGCCTACTATCCCCCATCAATCTACTATCCCCCATAGTACAAAAGTTGACCTATTCTATGATCAACTTGTCCTTCTGTGCGAGAAATAAATATTCCAAACATAGTCTGAGAAAGTTGTGGGATGCGATAGATCCCAAATTAATACAACCACTCACATCAAAAAACATTTTAAAAGCAATGAAGCTGATGCAACAAATGAGAAGGTTTAGCTTAAAATGTTGATGAACTATTAGGCTATTAATTCACATTATGTAGCAATGTGCGCGCGGCAGTAGGATATAAGCGCAAATGTTCCAAAATGAAACAATTAGCAGGAAAACACCATTCTCAAAAGTGACCACAAATGTGATTATGCATGTAATGCTTTTATTATAAAGGTGCATTTTTATGGTGAAAATTATCTTCTCCAAACTCACGCCAGTTAGGCTCTACACCGGTTGTAAAGCGGATTAATGTTCTTAATTTTAAGAAGTTATTTGGCCACTTTAGTTGTGATACAAACCTTAACAAAACATATAGGCCTATGAGGTGTGGGCCTATGATTTGAAAAAATTGGGGGGGAAAGGCATACGGCGTTTCTTGCCTTACTGCAGACCAGCTGGGCATCATTCACAAGTGATAGGCTTATATTGTCACCCATCAACCTTTTCTTGATTTAATCTTGTCTTTACATATACTCAATGATATATGTGTGAAATGAGTTTTGATTTAGAATGGACCATTATCATGCACCTCTCTGAACACCTATACACTTAAATAACCCTGTGGTTAATTGTCATGCTAGCCCGCTAGGCTATACTCCTGTTGTAAAGTGAAGTAATGTGCTTAATATTAGGAAAGTTGAGAAATAAATATAATAGGTCTAGCCTATAGAAAGCTGATGGGATGTTCCTCTTTTTAAGAGCCCACCAAAACTCTGTTTTCTCATTTTATAGCCTATAGAATTGTTGCGCAACATGAGCTAATGGGCTCTCATTTAGAGTTTGAATTGATTTCTGATTACGTTTGCATTGATGTCAAAGAGTTGAGGGACAATAGAGTGCTGAGTACCAGGCAGTTAGCAAGTTTGGTAGGCTACTAATGACCATCAGCAGCATCAGAGCTTGGAGAAGCCTAATTACGTGACTAAACGGTCACGTGGCATTTGACTGCGGTCATGACTCGTGCATCTGCCACGTGCATCTGCCGGTGTGGCGGTAATATGGTCACCGCAACAACCCTAGACCCTACTGAACACAAAATGGAAACAGAAGCTGCCAGTGACTCTACTGAACACAAAATGGAAACGAAGCTGAACACAAAGTTAAGTGCTATACAATATAGAATTCCAATAACACATTGAAAAGCCCTCACAAGTCCTCCTTAATAAGAGTGGGTGAGTCAATAGCTCCCCCTATGGGCCAGAAACGCAGCTACATAACGGTATAATGGATTCCACAGCTAATGTGATGCTGGTGATTTGCTGTGGCAGCTGGTATATGGCCACAGCATTAGGGAGCAGCTCACGCGGACTCATGTCTCAATAAACCCTGAACCGAGCTCATTCATTTATGTATGGGTAGAAAGGGGCTTTAAAAGCAGTGTTCCCCAAGAGCCAGTGCTGAGACAGGAAGCACCGCTCCAGAAACTCTTGCCCTGTGGGCACTTGGAATGGCATCTTAGAAATGGCAGACTATTGAATATTAAAGCTCGAACTAAAGAGATTTCTCTTTCTTTGAGGATATTAGTGGGAGAGAGGAGCCAAGCTGTGCTATGTACAAAGAGTTCCTTTAATTATTTATATTCAGTTAAATAATTATTAACACCTCCAGACTTTGAATGACTGACAGGTTTTTGGCTGCTGTGCTTTCTTAGCTGGCACAGAATAGAGTGTAGGCTACAAGCTTGGGTAAAGGGTGCATGTCAATTGTCTAAAGTTGCTTTTTTTTTTATCTGCACTGAACTGAAAACATAGAATAGGTAGAATGTCCTATTGAAGGAAAGGAGTTGGTAGAGGAAGCTACTTAGACTATTGAGATGTACCCATGGAGTGAGAATCTGTCTCAAATCCTATCACAGTGTATGCTGACAGTGTAGTTCATATTTAACTCCCAGGGAGAAAGGTGTTATTTTTTCTGGCCCATTAAACAGTGTAATGACCATCCTGATCTGCTCCTAAAATGTTTGATTTGAAATGCCAGCCTGATGGTTCCAGCCCCTGATGCCAGAGAGATGGCATAATGTAGTACTGCACCTAATGAACGATGCCTGCTCTTCACGTCCATTAGATTGCATGACCTTTCGCAGAAAGAAGAGGAAACTGATTGTTTGTACAGGTGTAATTTTTCTGCTCCGAAAGGATTTGTCATATTTATTTTTGTATAATTATTTCCCCATCAGATTTTAGATGCTGTTCTTCGGGAGACGGTTTTCTCTGAAAGCTGAGCCATATTGTCTTTCTCTCACAAACAAGCTCCAAACCAAAATTGTACATAGAAATTTCAAATAAATTAATTGCCTGAGTGAATTGTAAGTTCCTGAGTGATTCTGAGGGTGAAATAAATTATAGAGGGCGTTGCATTTCTCATTCTTTCAGACAGTGATCTGCAGAAAGCCACACTGTAGAACACCCCCAGTTTACTTTATATGGTCATACAACATGATTGTGCTAATTATACATTTTAGTCATTTACAGACGTTCTTATCCGGAGAGACTAAAATCAAATGTTATTTGTCACATGCTTTGTAACCAACAGGTTGTAATGCTTACTTACGGGGACCTTCCCAACAATGCAGAGAGACAGATCATTGAGAAATAATAGGAAAGCAATAACACAATAATAATACACTGCTCAAAAAAATAAAGGGAACACCAAAATAACACATCCTAGATCTGAATGAAAGAAATATTCTTATTAAATACTTTTTTCTTTACATAGTTGAATGTGCTGACAACAAAATCACACAAAAATTATCAATGGAAATCAAATTTATCAACCCATGGAGGTCTGGATTTGGAGTCACACTCAAAATTAAAGTGGAAAACCACACTACAGGCTGATCCAACTTTGATGTAATGTCCTTAAAACAAGTCAAAATGAGGCTCAGTAGTGTGTGTGGCCTCCACGTGCCTGTATGACCTCCCTACAACGCCTGGGCATGCTCCTGATGAGGTGGCGGATGGTCTCCTGAGGGATCTCCTCCCAGACCTGGACTAAAGCATCCGCCAACTCCTGGACAGTCTGTGGTGCAACGTGGCGTTGGTGGATAGAGCGAGACATGATGTCCCAGATGTGCTCAATTGGATTCAGGTCTGGGGAACGGGCGGGCCATAGCATCAATGCCTTCCTCTTGCAGGAACTGCTGACACACTCCAGCCACATGAGGTCTAGCATTGTCTTGCATTAGGAGGAACCCAAGGCCAACCGCAACAGCATATGGTCTCACAAGGGGTCTGAGGATCTCATCTCGGTACCTAATGGCAGTCAGGCTACCTCTGGCGAGCACATGGAGGGCTGTGCGGCCCCCCAAAGAAATGCCACCCCACACCATGACTGACCCACCGCCAAACCGGTCATGCTGGAGGATGTTGCAGGCAGCAGAACGTTCTCCACGGCGTCTCCAGACTCTGTCACGTCTGTCACATGTGCTCAGTGTGAACCTGCTTTCATCTGTGAAGAGCACAGGGCGCCAGTGGCCAATTTGCCAATCTTGGTGTTCTCTGGCAAATGCCAAACGTCCTGCACGGTGTTGGGCTGTAAGCACAACCCCCACCTGTGGACGTCGGGCCCTCATACCACCCTCATGGAGTCTGTTTCTGACCGTTTGAGCAGACACATGCACATTTGTGGCCTGCTGGAGGTCATTTTGCAGGGCTCTGGCAGTGCTCCTCCTGCTCCTCCTTGCACAAAGGCGGAGGTAGCGGTCCTGCTGCTGGGTTGTTGCCCTCCTACGGCCTCCTCCACGTCTCCTGATGTACTGGCCTGTCTCCTGGTAGCGCCTCCATGCTCTGGACACTACGCTGACAGACACAGCAAACCTTCTTGCCACAGCTCGCATTGATATGCCATCCTGGATGAGCTGCACTACCTGAGCCACTTGTGTGGGTTGTAGACTCCGTCTCATGCTACCACTAGAGTGAAAGCACCGCCAGCATTCAAAAGTGACCAAAACATCAGCCAGGAAGCATAGGAACTGAGAAGTGGTCTGTGGTCACCACCTGCAGAACCACTCCTTTATTGGGGGTGTCTTGCTAATTGCCTATAATTTCCACCTGTTGTCTATTCCATTTGCACAACAGCATGTGAAATGTATTGTCAATCAGTGTTGCTTCCTAAGTGGACAGTTTGATTTCACAGAAGTGTGATTGACTTGGAGTTACATTGTGTTGTTTAAGTGTTCCCTTTATTTTTTGGAGCAGTGTAATAAATACACAATGAGTAATGATAACTTGGCTCTATACACGGGGTACCAGTACCGAGTCCATGTGCAGGTGTATGAGGTAAATATGTACATTTAACCAGGAATAGTGACTAGGCAACAGGATAGTTAAAACAGTATCAGTAGTGCATGTGACGAGTCAAAAAGTATATGCAGGTAGATATTTGGTTCACTATTTAATTAACTATAGAAGCTGTTCAGGGTCCTGTTGGTTCCAGACTTGGTGCATCGTTACCGCTTGCCGTGTGGTAGCAGAGAGAACGGCCTATGACTTGGGTGGCTTGAGTCTTTGACAATTTTTAGGGCCTTCCTCTGACACCGCCTGGTGTGTTGGTCCTGGATGGCAGGGAGCTCGGCCCCAGTGATGTACTGGGCCGTACGCTGTACCCTCTGTGCGCCTGACGGTAGGATGCCAAGCATTTGCCATACCAAGCGGTGATGCAGCATGATCAGTCAAGATGCTCTCAATGATGCAGCTGTAGAACTTTTTGAGGATCTGAGGGCCCATGACAAATCTTTTCAGCCTCCTGAGGGGGAAGAGATGTTGTCGTGCCCTCTTCACGACTGTGTTACTGTGTGTGTGGACCATGATAGATCCTTAGTGATGTGGACACGAGGAACTTCTCTCGACCCGCTCCACTACCGCCCCGTTGATGTGAATGCGGGCATGCTCGGCCCTCCGTTTCCTGTAGTCCATGATCAGCTCCTTTGTCTTGCTGATGTTGATGGAGAGGTTGTCTTCCTGGCACCACATTACCAAATTGACCTGTCTCATTGTCATCAGTGATCAATCAGGCCTACCACCATCATGTCGTCAGCAAACTTAATGGTGTTGGATCCGTGCACGGCCACGCAGTCATTGGTGAACGGGGGGAGTGGAGGAGGGAACAAAGCACGCACCCTTGAGGGGCCCCCGTGTTGAGGTTCAACATGGCGGATGTGCTGTTACCTATCCTCATCACCTGGAGGCGGCCCGTCAAAAGTCCAGGATCCAGTTGCAGAAGGAGGTGTTCAGTACCTGGGTCCTTAGCTTAGTGATGAGCTTGGAGTGCACTATGGAGTTGAACACTGAACTGTAGTCAGTTAAAGGCATTTTCACATAGGTGTTCCTCTTGTCCAGATGGGAGAGGGCAATAGAGAGAGCGTGATCTGTGGATCCATTGGGGAGGTATGGGATTTGGAGTGGGTCCAGGGTGTCTGGGATTATGGTGTTGATGTGAGCCATGACCAGCCTTTCAAAGCATTTCATGGCTACAGATGAGTGCTAAGTGGCGATAGTCATTTAGACAGGTTACCTTGGCGTTCTGGGGCACAGGGACTATTTACAGTCAATGCATTGAAATAAGTTTAAAGGGATAGATCACCCAAATTACAAAATTGACGCATTGGGTTACTTACCCTGTTATCGGTCTATAGACAAGGTACTGTATGACAGCAGTCCATGCTTTGTTTTATATTTTTCCCTGGTACTGATTCCACATGCTAACATTTTAGCATTTGTAGCACAAATCCCATTCAAGTTGTCCAAATCATCCGAAAGTCACTTAGATGTTTTGAATGTGGTGTGTAAAAGCATGCTAATATTGTTCCCATGACTTGAGTAAAAAACAACCACAGTAGTTAAAAAAACAACACATACTGTATCACAGGTATCATGCTGATTTTACTATGGTCGTCATTACCAAAACGATTGAGTCGGACATCGATCACTCTTCATTATAAGACTACCCCTATGAAAACTGGTAAATACATTTAAGTGTTCTTCGTGTAATTCCTATTTATTCTGCATCGGCCCAGTCCGTTTCAAATGGGTTTTCATCCTTTGCTGTAGAGTCTGAGAGATAAGCTAAGACAAAATCAACAGTGACAGCCATAGGCCCGGGAGCTCCCACTGAACACATGACTGACCCCTTATTGTCTCCTGTGGCATCAGAGAGCACACTGCTGTCTCTGGAACAGCTCTGAACTGGTTCTCCTACCTCTCCAATTGGATGCAATACATCACTATTGGAGAGTCCAGAATGGAGGAGTCTGCATTCACATGCGGTGTCCCACAGGGGTCAGTGCTGGGGCCTATCCTGTTTTGAATTGACATGCTCCTTCTCGGCCAAATCCTCCAATTATAACATCAACTTCCACTGCTACGCTAACGATACCCAGGTTTACATTAACACCAAACCGGACACCATCTCTGCCCTAGCAAATCTCAGCAGCTGCCTAGAGGACATGGATGAAAGAGAACTTTCTCCATTTGAACAGTAGCAAGATTGGGGCTATGCTTATTGGGACACCCAAACTGGTCACCAATGCAGGAAACTGCCCTACAGTCAGTGGCCAGGCTCCCGGTCATCTCTAACGTTGGAGTCAAGTTTGATCCTTCTCTGTCCCTTCTCTGTCCCTCAATGCTCCAACTAATCCAACTAGCAGTGCTGCCAGAGTCCTGACCAGGACCAAGACGTCAAACCACATGACCCCGATCCTGGCCAAAATCCACTGGCTACCGGTTAACTACAGGATCGGCTTCAAAATCCTCAAAATGCTTGTATTTAAAACCATGAATGGATTAAAACTCACTTCTGTTTTTCATAGTCCTAGTCCCAATCTAATACGTATTTGCACCAAACCCACTATTGCTATTTTATCTGCCTTGATTCTAAATATTTGTTGTTTTTATTGTATGTAATATTAAAAAGAAATCCTCAGTAGGCATTTGAGAAGTGTAATCAAAGTGCTGTATAGATTAGATGTATTGTTATTAGGGCTGATTGATAGTCAAGTTGTAAGCCATGCTCCCCAAAGATGGCCCAGGGATTTCAGCGCCTCTTGGTAAAGAAGAAGAATCCCAATTGCAAGCCAATAGGATTGTAACTTATCCAGCCGTAACATTTACATTCATTGTTATTTGGGTCGTCAAATTTACATTTGTTATTATTCAGGTCATGTAAGGGCCCAATTATGAGTTGGGTTGCCAGGCTTGGATCTCTGACTTTATGAATTTCTAGCATAGAGATAATCAGCTTAGAGTTGCTGATTGGAAGTCGACACCATTCTGAAGGCCACCACTGAGCATGCTGTCAAATTGCTGGTGTAGCTCGCCTGCTCTGTCTTGCAGGAGAATTAAATGATTTCTTCCTCGTGTGAAGTGTACCAGAGCAGCATGAGGCCTTCATTTGCTCCAGCCTGACACTGCTCCTGAGCTGTGGACGGACAAAGCTAGTCTTAAAGGGATACACTCCAAATCCAGTTGGTGCTTTATATTTCCCATTAATTTGCCTGAAGTCTGCAGATCTCTTCCAATGCATAGAGCATTACTCACTCTAAAGATAAGCATGGCCTTAATTTGACTTTAGACCACTTCTGATTTATTGAAACATCTGCCAAACTATTGAGTGAACCATCACTTTAACTATTCTATCTTTGACCCAGCGCTCCCTCAATCAAAAAAAGTTTCTTTCACAGTTTCTTCACCATAGCAACAAAGTTCTGTATGTGCTGTGGAACTTTTTCTCCAAACTCAGCCATCGGTTGCCACAGATCAGGAATCACCCAGGAAATGGATAGAGGAGACTGGATCCAGTTCATTGATCTCAGGCATTCAGCAAATTTCCCAGTTCAGTAAAGTGAGACGACTCCAATGATTTTCTGGGACGGTTTATGTATTGATTTCTCCTGGCTGCCGGTGGTACAGAGAAACCAGTCTATGAGATGGCATCACTGTATTAAGATGATGGCGTTGGGCTGAATACAAATTATCAAAGAAATGTAGAGCGAGACTCTGGGTCCTGTTCCAATACTATGACAATCCTTCCTTCAGCCCTTTCTCACTTCCTTAATGGTACCTATCCAATGATCGGTCATGACTGGATTGGAGATAGAAAGTTAACCTACGTAGTAAACCCTTGATTTTCACCCATCCAACAGTGTTCAAGGTCAACTGTCGCTTAGAACCAACTTGTCTGGTTTAAAATGGCCTCTGTGGCATCGATATGAGTCAAACATATATAGTGTCTTAATAGGATAATTTTGGTCAAAAAGTCAGTCTCGTTCCAAACTGAGTTTTGCAAGTGAGTTTGTCACGACTTACAGGAGGGTTGGGTGTGGCGATCTTGCCCAGTGCCCACTAACATGAGAGAAGCTGCTGTGCTGATTGCGCTCTATCAGTTTTGTGCACTGTATTCAACCATAGCAGCCAGAATCTCCAGACAGTGGTACAGACCTGCCCATGACACAGGGCCTCACGACTTGTTTACATAAGATAACAAGTCGTCAATGTAATGTTGAAATGACCCTTGGCCATAAGCCCTTTATGGTGTGGCCACTTGCTAGTGTGTTTTATAGTGTCTGCCACTTTTTGGGGTAAAATTAGAATTGAGACGATCAGAGCGGACTTGTATCCCAACTGCAACCTGTCAAAATTCCAAAATCTTGTCCCCCGCGACCTGTTTTGTAACATGATTCCATATGAAACACTGCCGGACAGATGCACTCTGGTAATAGTTGTAAAAAAAACAAATAGCATTGAAGCACACACACAGCCACTCACCAGTGACCTGATAAGCTGATTGCTAGCGTCTTTGACAAACACAGAGTTGGAACTTAGCTAGCTAGCAAGTGATTTTGGGCAGTGATAACAGCTTACAGATTAAGTTGTATTTTTATATTTAACCTTTATTTAACTAGGCAAGTCCATTAATTAAGTACAAATCCTTATTTACAATGACAACCTACCAAAAGGCAAAAGGCCTCCTGCAGGGATATGGGCTGGGATTAAAAAGATTATACAAAAATATATACACTACCGTTCAAAAGTTTGGAGTCACTTAGAAAAAATGTTGTTCATGAAAATAACAGCAAATTGATCAGAAATACACTGTAGACATTGTTAATGTTGTAAATGACTATTGTAGCTGGAAGTGGCTGATTAAAAAAAAATAATAATAATAATTTATGGAATATCCTCATTGGGCCTCTGTACGCCTATTTCAGCAACCATCACTCCTGTGTTCCAATGGCACATTGTGTTAGCTAATCATTTTAAAAGGCTAACTGATCATTAGAAAACCCTTTTGCAATTATGTTAGCACAGCTGAAAACTGTTGTGCTGATTAAAGAAGGAATAAAACTGGCCTTCTTTAGACGAGTTGAGTATCTGGGAGCATCAGCATTTGTGGGTTCGATTACAGGCTCAAAATGGACAGAAACAAAGACCTTTCTTCTGAAACTCGTCATTCTATTCTTGTTCTGAGAAATGAAGGCTATTCCATATGAAAAATACTATTTTAAGGAAAAATACTATTTTAAGGAATTGACTATTTTGAGGAAGTGGCTATGTTGTTGCTATGGAAACTCAGGAAGGACAAACTACAGTACCTACAAGGGTATGATATGCAAACATAACCAGAGATCTGTAATGACGAGATGCTCATGTCTCTCCCCTAACAACGGGAGTCGTTGTCCCAAAGGCGGGAAGGCAGACTACAAGCTTAGGTCCAAAATAAGCCCATAGAAACGTATTGGGCTTATTTTGGACAGATTTTGTCAAGAGAGAAACCTCTTGCTTCACCTTTTTTTCCTCTCTGACATAACACACCCACATCAAACCACACCCCCATGACCCTTGTTTGGCTGCTTGCATTTCTTAATGAGCAATCTTCAAAATGAGGCCAAATCAGGAAGTGCAGTCTCCCTTTAACTTCAGTGTTTGCACTGCATGGGCTGGGTTGGACAAAGAAACAACTGCGCTGCCTCTCAAAACCCATAGAGGACACTGTAAAGAGTTATGGTTTCTTAAAAATGTTCATACTGTAACAACACAGTTTCTCTTGTCCTCAAGTGGCTTTTACAAGCGTGTTAGTTCGGAGTGGATCACATCACTGGACAAGGTTAAGCAGCACTTACAATGCAGAAGAGTTTGAAGTGCCAACAGGGGTCACTGACTAATTCAGAGGTGAGATGATTCGTCCATTGGCCACCCTGGGGATCTCTACAAGAAGCAGCAATGTCATCAAGTATTTTTCTATTAGATAACAGTGGATTCTGAATAGAAAGGGATGTTGGCCATAATGACTTGATCAGACTAAATCTTTGTATCTGAGGTGTTAATAATAAATTAGTGCAGTATTTATGGGTATTTCAACTTTGTCAACCTCTCAAGTTGAGTCTTCAAAGCTTGATTATTTATTGTTATTCATACATCTACCGGGAAACATGATCTTTTTCATCACATCTTGCCAGGGGCCGACTGACTATTCAGTTGCAAAAAATATAACTTTGTCTCCCCCACCCACTCCCCCGTCAGCTGGGTAAACACAGCCTGGTGCAGACATCCCTACTAAGATCTACAGCCTGGCCATTACACCAACTGTAAGAATACTAATGACTACCCTCGCACCAGTTCCTATACACACAAACACAGGGTGGCTGGTAGCCTAGTGGTTAGATCCTAGTAACTGAATGGTCGCTAGTTCGAATCCCCGAGCTGACAAGGTGAAAAATCTGTCCTAATTGCTCCATGGTCACCGTTAATAATTGCAGACCCCAGCTGTGATTCCACTCTCCGAGGGTGTTTCGGGAGAGTTGGAATATGTAAAAAAGCACCATCCAATTTACACATGCAAATTAATACACACTTGTACATGTGTGAAATAGGACAAACAAAAGCACCCACCAAATTATTATTTTTCAAAGTTACTTTCAATAGTTTATTGAAATACATTGTGCAAAATAGATTGATTTTGACACCTACGTCGGACAACAAGAAATTACATAGGTCTCTCAACCCCGTGTTTTTCATAAGGAATCAGTGCATCTTATCAACAACAGAGCACAATATTCCTTATTTTATTTAGGGAGCTTGCATCCATTCATGATGCATTGCAGGCATGCTTAAAGCCACCATGTTATCTAGATGAATATTCTGTCAATGTTCTTCCTTTTGGAAATCACATGCACCCAACCCAACTAAGCGTCAAAGAGCACACAACTCAGCTCCATGGCCTTGGCTGGACTGCTGTTTACCTTCTCTCCATAGCCAAATATAGACAGAGAAACGTAAGCTGTTCGCGCGCCCTGCTGGAGATCACCACGTGGCTTTCTTGTAGTCACCATTCACGTTGCTACGGCGACGATGCAAGCAAGGCTACGGTTGGTTGAGCAGCGATGACGTCATGTGGATATCGGGAATTCCGTATGCACGGAGTGGAAGAAAAGAGGTCCGGAAAAAGTGGTAACACAACTAGCAAGAAACATTCTGTGGGAGATGGCTAATTATTTTAAAGTTGATGTTATAGAAGTGTTGCCTATGTATTTTATTAAGAGAAAAGTAGATGCAACCTTCGAAAGTGGTATAAAACCCAATGACCATACCTCAACCAATATTCATAAACATCAGATTTGAGAGCTGCACCGCTGGGGGACAACTGAGGGCAGACTGCAGACTTGCACATGTAAGTTTCTTACACAGAATAATGTAGATGTTGACAACTTTTTACAATGTTTCACTGGAGATGATGATTGTGAAGGATTTTGGTGATTGTGGTTGTTACAAATGATATACCATTTTCTAATTACATCAGTGCATAATTTTTCCCAGACAAAATTGATTTTGTACTGAATGACCTCTCATTTATTTGGACTTGACATTGCCAGCAAACAGGGCAGTTCGAATGTAGGGTTAACAAAAATGTTTTTTGCTTATGCTCCGGTCACATCCTTTTAACGTGGGTCAATTAAAAGTACAGTCTACAATGGAACTTGGGTTAATATTAACCTGCTTTGGCATCATTATATATATTTGTTTTGTTGTCCTTTTATCGTTCGCTAAGTTCATGTTTTTAGTGGACTATTGAGTATATGCACTTACCCATCCTACAGGACTTATTTGACATAAGGAAATTGTATAACGATATTAACTTGATCAACATGTTTGGGCAGTCCAGGGGCTGTTTGCTTGACGGTGCCTGTTTAGGAATTATTTAGGCATGGTCTCTGCTATAGCAGCTGGTTCTGCAAAGTTATCAGCCTTTGTGACAAACTTCACATGATGAAGGGGCCACGTGATAAAGGTTGGAAGGGGGGGGGGAATATCACTTTCAAGTGAAAGTGAAACGTCTCACTTCTCTGCAGTTCTCATGCTACAGACACTACACTGACTCTTACAGTGCTACTTTTCAGCGCATATACCGATAAGATCTGTCTGACGTACACAGAACTGTAACTGACTCTTGCAACATGCTACTTTACTGTGTGTGTGTGTCTGACCCATTGGGTGTAGTAGACCTATGGCCGCTTTTCCTTGCTAAACTTTATTGGTAGCATGTCTGTGTCAATAAATACATTCTTAAATAAACCTTTCGTCTTAGTCCACATTGCTGTCCTTTCCCTGGCCAAGGTCGATCTGCAACATAGTACTCTGAGTGACCTTATCGTGGAGCTTTGCCATAGAAGGATCACTGACGCTGTGCGAACACACAAGCGGCTCAAATATCCTCCCTCCTCTCAATGTTTCCCAAGCCCTTGAAGCCGCCAGCGGGCGTCTTTAAATAGATAAGCACTTCATATTTGTGGCTGTGGGGGGCACAACCTGAGTGTAACTGGTGTGAAATGGCTAACTAGATAGCGTTAAAGTCGGTGACGTCACTCGGCCTGAGACCTTGAAGTAGTTGTTTCCCTTGCCCTGCAAGGGCCGCAGCTTTTGTAGAGCCATAGGTACCGATGATTCATGGGAGGCTGTTGTTGATGTGTTCAGAAGGTCTCTGGTTCAAGGCTAGTTTAGAACATGGAGAGGGCCAGAAGGAATATTGTTACATAAGCAAGGTGCTTTTCAGTCATACCAGGTCTCCACAGGTGAGTCAGCAAAACAAATATACTTCTCTAATAGGGCTCAGAAAAGAGGTGATTAGGCAATAGATGGATAGAAAGGGTTCCCACCAAGATTTGATTTAATTTAGAGTTAACTGAAATTCATGAATTGAAAATGGCCCATTATTTGCTATGAGGACTTTTCAACTCAAGTGCTTGAAATCACTGCACTCAAACTTGCTGTTAGGTTATTCAGATTGTTTAAGTGTCTCTCCAAAAACCCTAATTCAACTCCAACCCAGGTTTCTCACAGAAAGGGCCAGTTCGAACACTTTTACATGTCAACTAACTTTTGTGTTTGCATTTTCCCCTCTACAGAAGGTCAGCCATGTTCCCCGATGCTCTGGAGGCAGTTGGCAGGGTGGAGGGCTTGCCCCTGACCTCCCCCGCAACCCCAACCTTACCCGACCCCGATGAAGAGGAAGGCCAGAGGGAGGTTGTGCCGTGGACCAGTCCCAGGCGGAGGGCTGGCCGCTATCGTCACAGCCTGCAGATACTGAAGCCCTTCAGGATAACGCACAAGTAAGCACACTCTTTTTAGGCCTAGGGATCCTAAACTTTTTGGGCCCACGACCCCATTTTGATATCTGAAAATTCTTGCGACCTCCACCATGTGAAAAAATTGTAATTAACAGACAATGTTTATTTTTTTTATTTGGTGCTATGACAGTCAATTGAAAAACATTCTAGCATTATTTCTAACTGTCTTCTCAACTCACCATCACATAAAATATTTTAAATTTTCGTTACTTTTTTACCCCTTTTTCTCCCCCAATTTCGTAATATCCAATTGGTAGTTAGTCTTGTCCCATCGCTGCAACTCCCATACGGACTTGGGAGAGGCGAAGGTCGAGAGCCATGTGTCCTCCGAAACATGACCCTGCCAAGCCGCATTGCTTCTTGACACACCGCTCGCTTAACCCGGAAGACAGCCAAGCCCGGCCCACCACTAGGAGTCGCCAGAGCGCGATGGGACAAGGACTTCCCGGCCGGCCAAACCCTCCCTAACCCGGACGAGTTCCTAGTTGTTTTGAACGCAACCTTAATACTCAGAGGGAGACGGCAGGCTATTCCCTTTGAGTCAGTAACCAAAACTCCTCTGTAGTGACCCATGAATGCATTCGGTTAAATTTCACTCACCGGAATCGCAACTGAGCCAGAATTACAGTCAAACGGATTGGGAAGTAGGTACCAAAGTGCTCTTCCAAGCATTGGAGGTGAGCAGTCGTCCCTTGTGTGGGACACTTATTGATGCTGTTTTTTGTTAGGAAACATGCACAGCCGAAGGGAAGGGGGCATGGTTCACTTTTGAAAGACTCTGTCCAATAAGAATTATTTCCACTGATTCGGTCACTTGTCTGTAGAATGTTTTTGTATTTCCCCTGCATGCTTGTGTTCAGTTCGTTCAGTTTCCCAAATATGTCTGTTACGTAGGCAAGGAGACACAACAGTTCCTCTCTCAAAGCAAAAAAATCTTTCCAACACTCCCCCTCGATAACCACAAAGCCTCAGTGTGAAATAGAACATTGTCATGCTCTGATATCATATCTCCACATAACTTTGCAAACGGGCGTTCGCTCAGTGGATGTGGTAGTTTACAGTCGAAGTTACCTGCTGCAGTATACAGTATCTCAGAGTCCTGTGCTCCGCTCTCTTGCCACCAGTTGCTTTTGGTGTATCATACAATGTGTCCATATGGCAGAGGGAGACACATTCATAACTAGAGTGCAGCGGCCTGCCCGCCATACTGTTGTAATAGCATACATTTTTTTAACAGTGTTATATGACAAAGGTATTGATTTGAGTTTGTGCCTCCCCACACATTGTTTTCAATTGCGGACGGTAATATCAAAGTCTCTGCAATAGTGTGTGGTTTCATAGCGTAACAGGCCTAGCCATTCACCGTGGGAATGATTAAAGTGCAACAGTCAAGTGAGGCCTTTTCCCGTGATCTAAGGGAGCTCTCTGGTTGAATTTTATCTTTTAGATTTGAATAATTTTCATTTCGATTTTTAAGGTTAACCACATTACAGTGATTTTGAGATACAAAGACGATATATTTATTTTTGTATATATTTTTCAGAATTTCTCCCGTGACCCCATTTTCATATCAGGACCCCTAGTTTGGGAACCGCTGTTTTAGAGCCTTTACTAATCGGCAGAAATCCTGCAATGTCAACATGAGACAGTGTGCCCTGCTGAGTTGTGAGTGTATAGGGTAAATGGTTGCATCCCAAATGGCACTCAATTCCCTTCGTAGTACAGTACTATAGTCCCTGGTCAAAATAAGTGCACTATGAAGGGAATAGGGTCCCATTTGGGACTCAACTATAGTCTTCCTGTTTTAAGCGAGCAGCAGGAGGCCATGATAAGGGAATTGACTTATCCCCCGCTAACAGAGGGCTCTGTGTTTGAACGCACACTGACTGATAAACTGTCCCTGAACTTTTTTCACAGCTCCCCAAGATTTCTATGAAGTGCCTGCAAACTGCTGTTCAAACAACGGTGGTTCATGATTCATCTTTCCCCGGTCAAAGTGAAGGCTCAGGGGCTCTTTTCTTTTCTCTCAGGGGCCAGTGTGTTCTCTCTCTCGCTTAATCTCTCTCGCTCTATCTCTCTCCACCTAGCACCCAGATGGTGCCTAGATTTTCACTCAGTCCGTTCTTTTCTGCTCCTGTCTTTCTCGCAGGCACCAGCACCCAGTCGACAACGCTGGCCTCTTCTCCTTCATGACTCTGCACTGGCTCACCCCACTAGCACGGAGAGCCCACAAGACATCCAGCCTCTCCATAGATGACGTATGGGGCCTATCCTGCCACGAGGCCTCTGAATTCAACTGTCAGAGGTGAGGCTATTGTCAAACATCAATGCCCAAGCACCCTATGGTCCATTGACTCTCCATAGGTTCAACAGGGTTATTATTTTGTATCTTATCAGAAACCCAATGTTTTCCCCTTCAACAAATATTTGATGAATCCCTTTTCCTGCCCCTGTGCGAGTTAAACCAGAAAACAGTAGTGCAGCCAAGGTTTCGCAAGGTAATATCAGTGGACCTCCACATTTGCCGTTTGTGGGATTTCCCAGAGTCACCCTCCACAGAGGTTGATTGCCTGATTTGATGAACATCTTGTCACTTCCAGGAGAGATATGGCGGTTAGGGAGGGTGGTATTAATAGCCTAGGATTAGAGATTAGGGTGTTAGAGTTAGCCAGGACTAGCCTCGCTCAGTCTTGCCTACAGAGAGAACAGTTATGTCATTATCCCTCGTCCTCGCCTCAGTGTGGCTGCCAAAACAGCATTTCAAGCAATCCTTTGAGTCTTGTGTCCTCACCCTTATGGAGGTGAATCTGTCATTCATGAATGAATGAATGAACACAAGAAGGACATATTAAATGGTGGATCATTTGTGACTCATCTTAAACGACTTCCACATTTTGATCAAGAGCAGAAATTCCTGTCAGCTAGGCTTATAACATGCTATAGGGGACTACATGGGAGAGAGGCATGAGAAGAGCTCGCAGTATGTCCCTGGCCTGGGTCCAAACGTGGCCCAGAAAACGGACACAATGATATGCTTGTGCCACGTCTGAGAAAAAGAGGTAGAGTGGAGGGTTTAACTTTGTGTTTACATGGCTAGAACAGTTACGTAACGCAACTACCAAAGAGAGGGATGGGAGAGGAGCCAGAGAGCCCCCTGGGAGAGTTGACACTTGAGTGCCAAAAGAAGGTGCTATTCATGAAACGCTAGCAGACTAGCCCCTAGCTGCATTCAGTCACCACATTTGTTTTCTTAGGCACGTTTCTTTCTAAGGCGAGCCAGTACAAAGTGTTGCTATTAGGCCTACATTTTGCAGCACTGACTTTTTATTTTGTTACTTTCAGTATTATTAAGACAAGTGAAAGGTGTTTTATAGATTTATAGGTGCTTTATGTGCAATTACACTCCATAGTGCACTACAACTAGACTCTTTTCAACATTAGACAGTGGACGGGATTTATTTTGCTTGTATACCTTTTACAGCCTTGAAAGGCTTCTCTCTAAGTTAAACTGCTTGGTGTATCGACCATTGATATCAATTCAAACCAAAAACTCAAATGGATATATATTTACACTAAGCTTTGAATGTTTCCTTTCCTGCAAACCTCTCTCTGCATAGACGGCTTAGTGTAGATATAGTGTTAATTGTAATTTCTCACTCAGCTCGGAGGTAAATGTGAATTAAAGTTTTAATTATCTGCCCAGGGGAGAATGTGCACGGGTTAGTGCACTTTGTATCTCTGTAACGTTTGTAATAAACTCATTAACACATCAATTAGATGTGGCACCTGCTCTATCCTTTTCTTTTTCCAGCCATTAGGAATGATACATTTTGTCAAGGCATTTTTCCCTCTTCATGAGGAATTTACACACCGGTAAAAGAGTGCATTACCACATATTTAACATGCTTGCGTGTAATGCTCACGCGACTATTATCCTACGTGCCATCCATTCTCATCTCCATTGGGCTCATTGGCCGTTGCTGTGATTAATCTGACCCACAATGTTAAATTAGTCTATTTAGTGTAAAATACTGTTATGAATTATGCATTTTTCCAAGATAATCATTTTGTCCTCAATGCTAATTTCCATCACCATCTTAATATTAGCTGATCTATCACCTTCATCTGTCTGCAGAGGGCATACTAATTTGGAAAGTGTTCAGATCCCTTGACTTTTTCCACATTTTGTTTTACGTTACAGCCTTATTCTAAAATGGATTTTAAAAAGATATATCCTGATCAATCTACACACAATACCCCATAATGACAAAGCTAAAACAGGTTGAGAAATTTTTGCAGTTGTATAAAAAACATGTTTATATACGTATTCAGACCCTTTGCTATGAGACTTGAAATTAAGCTCATGTGCATCCTGTTTCCATTGATCATCCTTGAGATGTTTCTACAACTTGATTGGAGTCTGTCTATATAAGGTCCCACAGTTGACAGTGCATGTCAGAGCTAAAACCAAGCCATGAGGTCGAAGGAATTGTCCGTAGAGCTCCGAGACAAGATTGTGTTGAGGTACAGATCTGGGGAAGGGTACCAAAAAATGTCTGCAGCATTGAAGGTCCCCAAAAACACAGTGGCCATCATTCTTAAATGGAAGACGCTTGGAACCACCAATACTTTTCCTAAAGCTAGCTGCTTGGCCAAACTGAGCAAACGGAGAAGAAGGGCCTTGGTCAGGGAGGTGACCAAGAACCCGGTGGTCACTGACGCTCACCATCCAACCTGACAGAGCTTGAGAGAATCTGCAGAGAACAATGGGAGAAACTCCCCAAATACAGGTGTGCCAAGCTTGTAGTGTCATACCCAAGAAGACTTGGATGTAATCCCTGCCAAAGGTGCTTCAACAAAGTACTGAGGAAAGGGTCTGAAATCTTATGTAAATTTAATATTTACTTTTTTTAGGGTTTCTAAAAACCTGTTTTTGCTTTGTCGTTATGGGGTATTGTGTGTAGATTGATGAGGGACAAAAATGATTTAGAGGCTGTAACGTAACAAAATGTGGAAAAAGTTAAGAGGTCTGAATACTTTTCGAATGCACTGTAACTGCCAAAATAAAGGAAACACCAACCTTGTCTCTTAATAGGGCGTTGGGCTACCACAAGCCGCCAAAATCGTTTCAATGTGCCTTGGTAGAGATTCTATAAGTGTCTGGAACTCTATTTGAAGGACTCGACAATTCTTCTTTGAGAAATTCCATCATTTGGTGTTTTGTTGATTGTGATGGGAAACCCTGTCTCAGGTGCTGCTCCAGAATCTCCCATAAGTGTTCAATTGGATTGAGATCTGGTGACTGAGACACACTCACACCCCTTAAACACCCTATGCTCCTTTGAGATCCCTCATTCAACATCACTGAGATCTCTTTTAGCGATGGTAGCCAAAAGATTGGGCTACTGAGCATTTAATTTATAATATTTAATTTCTAAACATAGTACAATAATCATAACCATTGCAAAATAAGTTCCTCACCTATTCTGGCCATGATGAATTCATATTCCCAAAGTAGCCATACAACAAATTACCATGCGCATCTCTCATTTAATTGGGCCTATTAGATTATAATTATAAGACTGTTGTTATTGCTCTATAGATCTGAAAGGAAGCGCTGTTTATAACATACAGGTGAATTTAACAGGTGAACAGACAGTTGATCTTCTGCATTGAAGTGTTTAGGCTACCACTAAGTAGGCCTACTGTAGGCCGTCATTGTAAATAAGAATTTGTTCTTAACTGACTTGCCTAGTTGAATTGAACCTTCATTTTACAACAGCAAAAAACGACCCCCCCAAAAAAGTGTTGTTTTCATCAGAGAAGACAATGTTTCAGAATTCGCGGGCAGTGCAGTATATTTAGGTTTGGGAAAAGGTAAATGCACAACGGTATTGAATTCAAACGATCCACAACAATTTGCAATAGTTTTTCTCTTTCAAAAATGGTCAGACAGCAAATGTCACTGCAAAAGAAAACATGCAGAGACATTTGATCAAGTTGGCCATGGCTATTTCCTTTAGAAACTGTCTTGGCCTAATTCCAATACTTCCAATGTATACAGCACATAAGCACGTTATTGTCACCATAAAAGGTGAATGATGGATGTTTTTCAGGCAGCGTTATAATGCTCTTTCACGCTCACGCAGTTTTACTATGTGTCTGATTTATATCAGAAGCATGCATCACCCCAAATGGGACCGTCTTGCCTAGTTACATAAATAAAATAAAATAAAATGTATGGCGTGCGCCAAGTTTATAAATTGCAATATTTTTCTGTGTGCACAGTCTTTGCAGAAAGGCTAATTATTTAGTGTCAAATTTAGGCAACGGTTATAAATGAGGCCCAGGTGTTTTTGCCATCCCTTGAATAGGAAAAGGTTAGAACTGGGTGAAGGCTAATCAGATCCTATTGCCATGGTCTCAAGTTTCATCTGTCCATCTTAACTCCTCTCTCTCTCTTCCCCCCCATGGTCAGACTGGAGAACCTGTGGCATGATGAGCTGAAACAGAAGGGGAAAGACGGGGCATCACTGTCTCGCGTCTTCTGGAGGTTCTGCCAGACCCGCATGCTGGTTGCCATCTTCTCTCTCCTCATCACCATGGTCACTGGCTTCATTGGGCCTGTAAGTACACTCCAAATCCCTCCTACTTTCTTTGTCTTCTGCTGCAGCCCTCAATCTGCCTGCATACTGGCTCAGAGACTGGGGATGTGTTCACACATAATGCCCTATTCCCTATGTAGTGCTCTACTTCTGACCAGGGCCTGTAGGACTCTAGTCAAAAGTAGTGCATGCTACAGCAGCGGTCCCCATTGCACCATGGGCCGTTCTCATATAGACAATATTTTCCAGGACTGGCTGTGGGATATCGATTAGGCCTACAAGTTTAGTATAGCTGCTTTTTCATAACATTTTAGTTTAAGTAGGTCTAACGTGATACTGTACACAGGGGGCTTGGAGCATGAAAGTCACCTGTTGCAATAAAGCCATATTTTAGGTAGGACTCATATTTTCTATTGAATGAGGCTTTATTTTATTTATTTTTTGCAGCCTCGGGCTCTGCTATCTTTGCATTATCGTAATCGTCGTTGGGCCTTTTTAATATCCTTTACATCTTCCGAAGAAGCTCTCCAGCGACGTTTATTTGGTAATATTCGTGTCAGCTAACGTAGCTAGCTAGTACAAAGTCGGCGGGCAACAAAGCTCACGCAGACCGCTATGAACTCGCAGCCAGTGATGCCAACTTAGCAATTTTGTTTCTAGATTTAGCAACTTTTCAGAGTACCCTGGCAACTTTTTTTCCAAACATCACCTAGCAACATATTTAGCTACTTTTAAAAATGTATTTGGAACTTTTAGCAACTTTTGAAAAGTGACTCAAACGCTATAATGCACGCATTTTCCCTCTAAATGACACAAAAATGATTTTCTCTGTCACACCCTCAGTCACAACACACGTGCCTGGCTGCAAAAGTGCATTGTGAGTGACGTCAGCAGCAGGCGCTCAGCTCGTGCACAGACAGCAGCAATTTCAGCAAATTGCAAGTCATTGTTGGCTGACTGCAGCACGGGTTTGACGAGCCAAACCCAGTGAATATAGTTGGTTACAAATGTTTGATCTTGAACAGAACTTACAACATCAATCAACATGTCTCAATCAAAATTGTACAGCCAGAAGTACAGAAAAGAGTGGGAGTCTGTACCTTGATAACAAATGTCAAATCATATTTTATGCCGAGATGGCCAGTCAATTTGAGTAACGTTATTGTGTATTCTACGTAATGACGCAGTTTTACGTTATCACGCAATGACATCACAATGTCATTTAGCAACTTTTAGCAACATATCAACCTGCCTCTAGCAACTTGAACCCTGAAAATTAGTTGGCAACACTGCTCGCAGCGAGCACATTACTCATTCAAAATCTGTAACTGTTGTGGGCGTGACGGAGATATTAGAGTGGTGAGAAAAGGACCAACAGACTGCACCAAGTTCAGCGTAATTACTGCACAAATAGCCCATAATTGTATATAATTATTATTTTATTTTACCGATTTAAAAAATAATGATTTATCCTTTCCGTGCAGTCCTGTGGTGGGGACCGCTGCTCTACAGGGAATAGATTGCCATTCGGGACGTACCCTAGCTCTAACTGTTTAAAAAAGCACTTCATCCAATTTCACGCTGGTCTGAAAATTTAAATGAAAACATACCAGAAGATTAGAACGCTTTAGATGGTGAAACCCATATTAATCCTCCAGATTAACCATTGGTACCACGGTTACACTTTGTCCCAGAAATAGGCTGTTCTTTTCCAACTGCCACACTACGGACTTCATTTCCCCCTCCTACCTAAAATACCCCAAATTAGTACACATTTGTGCCGATATTGAACCACAATGCAAGCGCTTATTACAGCCATATTAAACACAATTTCAGATGAGGAACTCCGAATTTAATTGCCTTTCAACTGAGATATTGAGTGGCTGTATTGTTATCAACACTTCTGGCTGTTTATATGGATGTCATGCTAGGTCTATGTGTGGCATGCTACTGTACATGCTAGCAGCTTTCCTCATTCCACTAATTATCAACTGTATTTACAAGTTACACAATGAATCATTTGTCTCACATTCCTGCCTGGGTGCTATGTAGGCCTACTGTACAGATTTATTTGGCATAGATTGAACTATAGTAGCACTGGTAATCTTACTGTAATTACAATTTTGGACGCCTGCACATTTTCAGACCTTGAGTGGTCTGTTGAGATGAGTTCATGACCCCAGTCAGTTATGTACAGTGCATTCAAACTATTCAGACCCCTTGACTTTTTCCACATTTTTTACTTTACAGCCTAATTCTAAAATTGATAACATATTCTTGGGTGCAAATTTATATAAGCTTTTAGACCCTTTACTCAGTACTTTGTTGAAGCACCTTTGGCAGTGATTACAGCCTCGAGTCTTCTTGGGTATGACTCTACAAGCTTGGCACACCTGTATTTCTCCCATTCTTCTCTGCAGATCCTCTCAAACTGTCAGGTTGGATAGGAAACGTCGCTGCACAGCTATTTTCAGGTCTCTCCAGAGATGTTTGATCGGGTTCTAGTCCGGGCTCTGGCTGGGTCGCTCAAGGACATTCGGACACTTCTGCGCTGTCTTGGATGTGTGCTTAGGGTCGTTGTCCTGTTGGAAGGTGAACCTTCTCCCCAGTCTGAGGTCCTGAGCGCTCTGAAGCAGCTTTTCATGAAGGATCTCTGTGCTTTGCTCCGTTCATCTTTCCTTCAATCCTGACTAGTCTCCCTGCCGCTGAAAAACATCCCCACAGCATGATGCTGCCACCACCATGCTTCACAGTAGGGATGGTGCAATGTTTTCTCCAGACGTGACGCTTGGCATTCAGGCCAAATAGTTCAATCTTGGTTGCATCAGACCAGAGAATCTTGTTTCTCATGGAGGCCGCTGTGTTGTTGGGGACCTTCAATGCTGCAGACATTTTATGGTACCCTTTCCCAGATCTGTTCCTCGACACAATCCTGTCTCAGAGCTCTTTGACCTCACGGCTTGGTTTTTGCTCTGAAATGCAATGTCAACTGTGGGAGCTTATATAGACAGGTGTGTGCCTTTCCAAATTATGTCCAATCAATTGAATTTACCACAGGTGGACTCCAATCAAGTTGTCGAAACATCTCAAGGATGATCAATGGGAACAGGATGCACCTGAGCTAAATTTCGAGTCTCAGAGCAAAGGGTCTGAATACTTATGCAAATAAGATATTTCTGTTTTAAATTTTTAATACATTTGCTAAACTTTCCCCCAGTATTTTTTCTCGCTTTGTCATTATGGGGTATTGTGTGTAGATTGATTGATTTTTTTATTTAATCCATTTTAGAATAAGGTTGTAACGTAGCAAAATGTGAAAAAAGTCATCAAGAGGTCTGAATACTTTCCGAATGCACTGTAGATCCATATGGCTCAATCCCAAATGAAAGGGAAAGATGGGCACCATCTAATGTCATCATTTAAGACTTTGCCTATCTTTTCCATTGTCCTTCCAAAGTCTCCAGTTCACTCTACGTCTGTCTTCCTCAATTACCTTATTGTATGTCTCTAATCTGGCTCCAAATGTTCCTTTTTCTGCCTACTCTTCCTTCCTCTCCTTCTTCCTCTCCCTCTTCTACGCTTCCTTTCTTACCTCTCCCTTTCCCACCTCATTCCCATTTCCAGGCTCTCCTGGTGCGTGCCCTGCTGGAGTATTCTCAGAGTGCGGAGGCCTGGCTGCCCTACGGCCTCTCCCTAGTGGCAGGGATCTTCCTGATGGAGCTGATGCGTTCCTGGTCGCTGGCACTCATGTGGGCCGTCAACTACCGCACCGCCGCTCGCCTCCGGGGTGCAGCGCTCACATTCGCCTTCCACAAGATCCTCCGCCTGCGCAGCACCAAAGACATCAGTGCTGGAGAGGTGAGTGTTTGTTAGCCTGGTCCCAGATCTGTTTGTGCAGTATAGCCAACTCCTATGGTCATTGTCATGCCTGGTCCCAAACAGATCTGCGAACAGGCTAGGGTGTTTTTGTGATGGTGGAACAAATCAGCCCCTTATCCCCACAGTAGGTTTGCGAAGGGTCGGAACATTACGGTAAATTTCCGGAATTTTTCCATGGGAAGTTAAGCCCGGGAATTTGGGGAATTTTGCTTAAATTTATCAAAGAAGTTAGCTTATAACATTGAACCTTTTTTGTGTGATACGCATAAGGCAATTCTAGGTCTTGTGGCATATTTTGGTTAAACTATACCCAATTCAATGGAATTGCAACCCTCTGCATGCACAGTGCATTCTTCCATCACATTTGCAGTGCATTCTTCCATCACATTTGCAGTGCATTCTTCCATCACATGTACAGTGCATTCTTCCATCACATGTACAGTGCATTCTTCCATCACATGTACAGTGCATTCTTCCATCACATGTACAGTGCATTCTTCCATCACATGTACAGTGCATTCTTCCATCACATGTACAGTGCATTCTTCCATCACATGTACAGTGCATTCTTCCATCACATGTACAGTGCATTCTTCCATCACACGTACAGCTGATTCTCAAGATCTTGCACACTAATGATGCCCCACACTACTACACTGTCTGAGCCAAGGACTACATGCTTTCTGGTAAGTTTTGATTACAATACTGGGTGGGGTGAATATATTTTATATGACATACATGATTTTTTGTTAACTAGTAAATAGGAGCCTACAGCAACATGTGTTTAAATCCTTTCTAACTTGTTAACAATTTCTGCTAGTTAGTTTTTGCTACCATGTGGGTTTTAGCTTGCTTGAGCCTGCTAACTGAGTGTTAATTCACCTGTTTCTATACATGTTTCATTTGAAAACATTTCTTAAAAAGGAGGTGTTTAATCTAACTGCTGAACTATTTATCTGTAGATGGAATTGTATTTTATATTTAAAAAAAATATATAATAATTCTCATCTTTACAGGAAAATGCCACGGGCACTATCTGATGTGTGGAGAGACATTTCACTGCAGCTAATGTAGAAGGAAAGCGGTGTACATTTGCAAATACTGTGTCAAATCATATGTGAAGAATGCAACAAAGATGCGGAATCATCTGGCCAAGTGCATAAAGTTTCCTCTGCGCTCACAACAAGCAACCTCTGACAAAAGTCCCTCTACTTCTATTCGAGGTGAAAATGATGAATCAGAAGTTTTTTTTGACTCAATGGAGGAAGTAGTCAGAGAAATGCTGATGAATGTCTTGCTCGAGCTGTGTATGCAACTGGTTCACCTCTAATCCTCATAGGCAATGTGTATTGGAAGAGATTTCTGAATGTTCTTCGCACAGCATACACCCCTCCAACAAGACATGCTTTATCTACTCATTTGCTGGCTGCAGAGTTCAACAGAGTTCAAGTGAAGGTCAAGCAAATCATAGAGAAAGCAGACTGCATTGCAATCATCTCTGATGGGTGGTCAAATTTCCGTGGGCAAGGAATAATTAACTACATAATCTCTCCCCCTCAACCAGTTTTCTACAATAGCACAGACACAAGGGACAACAGACACATTGGTCTCTACATTGCAGATGAGCTGAAGGCAGTCATCAATGACCTTGGACCACAGAAGGTATTTGCACTGGTGACAGACAATGCTGCGAACATGAAGGCTGCTTGGTCTAAAGTGAAGGATTCCTACCCTCACATCACACCCATTGGCTGTGCTGCTCATGCATTGAATCTGCTGCTCAATGACATCATGGCACTGAAGATACATTCTACAAGAGAGCCAAGGAAATGGTTAGGTATGTGAAGGGTCATCAAGATATAGCAGCACCAAGCAAAGAGAAGAATAAGAGCACCACATGGAAGCTGTCCAGCAACACCCGTTGGGGTGGCGTTGTCATCATGATTGACAGTCTCCTTGAGGCGAAGGAGTCTCTCCAAGATATGGCCATATCACACACAGTCTGCTGATATAGACAGCCCCATCAAGAGGATCCTCCTGGATGATGTATTTTGACAGAGGTAAGCAGCCGAAATCTCCTGAAACCTATTGCAGTAGCCATTGCATGGATTGAGGGAGACCATGCCATCCTGTCTGATGTTCAGACTCTGCTTGCAGGTGTAAGAGAAGAAATCCGTACTGCCCTGCCCACTTCACTGTTGCTCCAAGCAGAGGAAACTGCAGTTCTGAAATACATCAAAAAGCGTGAAGACTTCTGCCTGAAGCCCATACACACCGCAGCGTACATGTTGGACCCCAAGTATGCTGGCAAGAGCATCCTGTCTGGTGCAGAGCTCAACAAGGCCTATGGTGTCATCACTACCATGTCTCGCCACCTTTGCCTGGATAAGGGCAAGGTTCTTGGCAGTCTGGCGAGGTACACTTCCAAGCAAGGGCTTTGGGATGGAGATGCAATATGGCAGTCCTGCCAACATATCTCATCAGCCACCTGGTGGAAGGGACTTTGTGTCTCTGAGGCTCTTTCCCCTGTTTCCTACATCATCCTCCAAATCTCACCAACATCAGCCGCCTCAGAGCGCAACTGGTCCTTGTTTGGGAACACACGCACCAAAGCACGCAACCGGCTGACCAATACAAGGGTTAAAAAATTGGTGGCCATCCGGGCAAATTTGAGGCTTTTTGAGCCTGACAACGAGCCATCCTCAACAAGGTTGGAAAGTGACAGTGAAGATGAGGCCTCAGAGTCTGATGTTCAAGAGGTGGACATTGAGGAGGTCCAGGGAGAAGACATGGAAGCCTGAGAGGAAGACAACCAAAGCTTTATTTTCTAGACTATCATTTTAAAGATGTATGTTGAAATATTTTGGGGGAGATGCGATGGATCATTGGGCATCATTCAATATTCCCTTTCTTTTGTTGTTCAATGAAATCATCCCATGTGAAGAGTCAACTCATTTAATTAAAGTTCATAACTAAATACTTTTCTTTATTTCTATTGGAAGGATTTAATAATTTGCAATTATGTCTACTTATGATAAGGTAAAAGGTTTATGTTTCTGTCTCTATATGATATGGTAAATATATCCAATGCAAAAAAACATCTACATTTAAATGGTATTAATATTCATTTGCATATATTTCCTTTAATTCACATATATTCCCGTTAATTTCCACGGAAAGTTTCCACCTCTGAATATTCCCCATAATGTGCAATCCTACCCCACAGACATTGCCTTCAGTTCTGAAAGTGAAATGCACTTCTAGTGGTTACATTGTAGGTGTGTCTCAGATAACAAAATTAAATCCTATGTCTTGCCAATGTCTCGGCCCTTTGACCATGCGCTACTATTGTAGCTTATTCTCATTGCAGCATTTCAGGATTCTGTGGGTTAATTTCATTCTCTTTGACTCACTATGTCCTTGTGAAGTAAATGGTCTGTTCAATGTGTCCACTAACATTCTGTGTCAATGTCCCTCCCTACAGCTGATCAACATCTGCTCCAGCGATGGCCAGCGGGTATACGAGGCAGTCTCAGTGGGCTGTCTGCTGGCCGGGGGCCCGCTGGTTGGCATCCTGGGTCTGTCCTACACTGCTTACTTTCTGGGACCCACTGCACTGGTCGGATCAGCCATATTCATCTTCTTCTACCCTGCTATGGTAGGAAGTCCTCCACATGTCTCCTAACAAAGGAATCCACACCTTATGGGGGAAAAAAGTGCCGACTAACGAAAAAATGTGAACCGATGTCTAAAGGAAAGTTACTCCACTTTCATTAACTCAGGGGCATCTTGGTGCTACCTTTTCATACAGTTTATTTATTTAGGAACAAAGCTTTAGTTACTGAAAAAAGAATACACTATGAAAGTAAACATTATTTTGACAGCAGTGTTACTTGGAGCATGATTCCTGTGAACTTATCTCATTCTCAGCACTTAGTCGTTCATGAATTGTCTTTCCTGTTTATAGTATTAGTGATGAACAGCATCATATTTCCCCATAACTGGAGAACTAAAGTTAATGTCCTTCACTTCACAGACCGTTATCCTTTACAGCACAGCCTGTTAATTCCCCTTAAAAGGGTTTTGGGGAGTTAAAGGGCAGTTCTGCCATTTTTCATCTTCATCTCCATCAGTAAACCAGTGTCTACATATGTGAAAACAGCCTGCTTCTATGATCTGTGGTTAAAAAGATAAGAAAAAAGGTCCTATAAATGGCTTCTCTGTGGCATCAGAGGGTAGGTTAAAAAACAGTGATTTTCAAAACCTGCAACGGATATCTAGGGAGGGTATTTTCTTGCTCCCCAGGTCACCGCAAATCTGTGTTTTGAAAATCACTGTTTTTATAATGTTTGAGGATGTCATCGGGTAGAACGTTTTTAACTTGATTTGTTTCTACAAAACATAGAAATGCACTGTTTTCACATATGTTGACACTGGTATTGTGCTGGGGATAATGAAATTGAGGTGGAGTTGCCCTTTAACTTCCCGAAAACTCTCCGACTGCCAATCTCCTGTTGACTTTGCTGTTGTTAGTCTTTCAATTGAGTTAGCTTCAGTCTGAGCCTGCCTGTTGGGGACCTTTGCCTTGATTTGGAAGCCGTTTATAGCCTGTTCCTTGCAGTAACCCTGCCGTACAGCTGATGCAATAGGGCTGTGTCTGCATCCCAAATGGCACCTTCTTCCCTATACAGTGTACTACCTTTGACCAGGGCCCATGGGGCTCTGTTCAAAAGTAGTGCACTAGGGGAAACATAGGGATGTAGTCTGACTGTGTCTGCCTTCATTTCCCTGTTACGACACTCGCATTTCTCCTCTGTTACTTATTTTCTTCTCTCTATCCGGGACAGATGCTGGCTTCACGTCTCACAGCGTATTTCCGTAAGAAGTGTGTGTTAGTGACTGACCAGCGCGTGAGGCTCATGAATGAGATCCTCGGCTGTATCAAGTTCATCAAGATGTATTGCTTGGAAAACGCTTTCGCTCAGAACATCCACAGTGAGTGTTTGGTAACACACACACACACACACACACACACACACACACACACACACACACACACACACACACACACACACACACACACACACACACACACACACACACACACACACAGTCTTGTACAGCTAACCTTGTGGGGACATACAATTCAGTCCCATTCAAAATCCTATTTTCCCTAACCCCTAACCCTAAACCTAACCCTAATCCTAACCCGTACTCTTACCCTAACCCTAACCTTAACCCTAACCCAAAAACCTAAACTTTATCCTAACCCTAAACCTAACCCTAGCTCCTAACCCTAACCCTACAACTATCCCTAGCTCCTAACCTTAATATTTAACTTAATTCTAACCCTAACACTAATTCTAACCTTAACCCTAAAACCCCTAGAAATAGCATTTGACCTTGTGGGGACTAACAAAATGTCCCCAGCTGGTCAACTTTTTGTTCGTTTACTATTCTTGTAGGGACTTCTGGTCCCCACAGGAATAGTTAAACACGTCCACACACACACTGGGCTTGTATTGGTGTTTTTATGGTCAGGTCACTTGGTGAGGATAAACACCAGGCCACAGTCATATTGTTTTTTGCACGGGGCCAGTGACTCAGTAGTCATTATGTTTATAGCACGGGCCATTGACTCAGTAGTCATCATGTTATGGCACGGGCCAGTGACTCAGTAGTCATCATGTTATGGCACGGGGCCAGTGACTCAGTAGTCATCATGTTATGGCACGGGGCCAGTGACTCAGTAGTCATCATGTTATGGCACGGGGCCAGTGACTCAGTAGTCATTATGTTATGGCACGGGGCCAGTGACTCAGTAGTCATCATGTTATGGCACGGGGCCAGTGACTCAGTAGTCATCATGTTATGGCACGGGGCCAGTGACTCAGTAGTCATCATGTTATGGCACGGGGCCAGTGACTCAGTAGTCATCATGTTATGGCACGGGGCCAGTGACTCAGTAGTCATTATGTTATGGCACAGGGCCAGTGACTCAGTAGTCATTATGTAGTCATCACGGGGCCAGTGACTCAGTAGTCATTATGTTATGGCACGGGGCCAGTGACTCGGCAGTCATCATGTTATGGTATGGTGCCAGTGTCTCAGTAGTCATCATGTTATGGCACGGGGCCATTGACTCAGTAGTCATCATGTTATGGCACGGGGCCAGTGACTCAGTAGTCATCATGTTATGGCACGGGGCCAGTGACTCAGTAGTTATCATGTTATGGCACAGGACCAGTGACAGTAGTCATGTTATGGCACGGGGCCAGTGACTCAGTAGTCATTATGTTATGGCACGGGGCCAGTGACTCGGCAGTCATCATGTTATGGTATGGGGCCAGTGTCTCAGCAGTTATCATGTTTATAGCTCGGGGCCAGTGACTCAACAGTCATCATGTTTATAGCTCGGGGCCAGTGACTCAGCAGTCATCATGTTTATGACAAAGGGCCAGTAACTCAGCAGTCATCATGGCACAAGGTCAGTGACTCTGCAGTCATCATGTTTATGGCACGGGGGCTAGTGACTCTGCAGTCATCATGTTTATGGCACGGGGGCTAGTGACTCTGCAGTCATCATGTTTATGGCACGGGGGCTAGTGACTCTGCAGTCATCATGTTTATGGCACGGGGGCTAGTGACTCTGCAGTCATCATGTTTATGGCCCGGGGGCTAGTGACTCTGCAGTCATCATTTTTACAGCACTGTCCCAGTGACACAGCAAAAATCATAGTACTCACTTCCTGTTTTTGCGTCTGTGTTAGAGTGATTATTTCCAGCTGAGAATGCGCCTCTCGAATTCGTACTTCCTTTATTTGACTGTATTTACATTTTCTTCTCTGTTAGGCCAATTCTATTTCAATTCCAGTCTGTCCAGGAAATTCAACCCGTTACCTGAAATCCATTAGTTCAAATCCTCCAATCATCTATTCAAATTAGATTCATCCCCGGAATTGACCCGGCAACTCCATTCACGTTAGGTTCCATTGGCTCAGATTTCCTCCATGGCTTCCCACATTACACAAGCCCTGATTGGATCACTGCGCCCAAAGTTTAATTTGAAAAGCGTTTAAAGCTCTTTCATACTTAAGACCTGCAGAGGGTTGTTCCACTTAGAGGAGATTGAAGAATTAGAGAGGGAGGGGGGACATTTCTCACGAGGCTCTGCCTTACATTGTGGATAAGAAGCGTTTGGTGCTTTTAATCATAACTGTAATTAGCCAGGTTGGACTCATATCCTCATAACAGCCCGCTGTTTGGATAATAGTGATAATACCTATTATTATGATCATTAATTGGACATTCATCTTAAGGGCTATCGAGTGTTTCATATCAAGAGTTCTGATATCGTTCTCTTCAGTTAGTGTTGTTAGTTTACGGCCCTATTCCACCTGCTGATAAAAATATACATTGTATATGTAGCAGCTTCTACAAAGGCAATTCAACAACAGTGCTGTGAGTCCCTGGAGAATAATATGAAATATGTTTTAGGAGGAGTGCAGTCATGTTATAGCTTTCCTGGAGCACGTAGTAGCCTTGGCTGTGTTAGAAAGAAATAAACCTTGGCTTGGAGCCAGAGTGCACTGGATGGACTGTTGAGTGAAGCAGCCAACACATGCATTTAGAAGATGTACACAATCATGGATGACAACCCACTTGACTTGGACAACTGCCAATGGCCCACAATTTTAAAAGTCCATTTCATACCATTTATGGCCGCGAGGCCCAACTTGTCTCTCTTATTTCTGGCCATGACTGTAAGTGACTCTCTCTAATGTTGTTTGCGGCTGAATATAACTGTACAGTGCCAGGCGTAACTTCCTGAAAGACTCTACAGTGGTAATACAAGAAGAGCTCATTGTCTATTCGCTCTCTGTCGCTCGCTCGCTCTCTCTCTGTCTGTCGCTCTCTCTGTCTGTCGCTCTCTCTGTCTGTCGCTCTCTCTGTCTGTCGCTCTCTCTGTCTGTCGCTCTCTCTGTCTGTCGCTCTCTCTGTCTGTCGCTCTCTCTCTCTCTGTCTGTCGCTCTCTCTCTGTCTGTCACTCGCTCTCTGTCTGTCTGTCGCTCTCTCTCTCTCGGTCTGTCGCTCTCTCTCTCTCGGTCTGTCGCTCTCTCTCTCTCGGTCTGTCGCTCTCTCTCTCTCGGTCTGTCGCTCGCTCTCTCTCTGTCGCTCGCTTTCTCTGTTTGTCGCTCGCTCTCTCTGTTGCGCGCTCTCGCTCTCTCTGCCGCTCTCTGCCTCGCTTGCTCTCTGCCTCGCTCGCTCTCTGCCGCTCTCTGCCTCGCTCTCTGACGCTTTCTCTTTCTGTCCCCCCCCCCAGCAGTGCGATCTGAGGAGAGGAGGATACTGGAGAGGGCTGGTTGTGTTCAGAGCCTCACAGTGGGCGTGGCCCCCATCGTTGTGGTGATCGCCAGTGTCTGCACATTCACTCTACACATGGCCCTGGGTTTTGACCTCACTGCTGCCCAGGTAAACCCCTCCCCTCAGCTGTCACTAGCTTTTCAAGAGTCAAGTGACTTCAATATCTACCAGTAGCTTTTGTTGTTTGTTTCAATAGAAAGCTCCCCAGTAGCTTTTAAATATGTGGAATTACACTAAATGTGAAATTACTTGACCACACCCCCCTATGTTGCTCCCTTCAGGCCTTCACCGTTGTTGCAGTCTTCAACTCCATGACCTTTGCCCTCAAAGTCACGCCCTTGGCTGTACGAGCATTATCAGAGGGTTCTGTGGCAGTCAACCGATTTCAGGTAAATGAAAGACAGATAAGATTGTTATACAAAATTGGGAATGATTGTAGCGTTCAGTCAGGATGGACTGTTGTCAGCATAACACTTCAAAATAGACATGTTCATTAATGAATCTTCTCCATATATCATACAGTATATCATATGTCATGTCAACAGAGACTCTTCTTGATGGAGGACCGAGAGGTTGTGTTGGCCAAAACGGATGACCCGATGAACGCCGTGGAGTTCCGGTACGCCACGTTGGCCTGGGAGAAGGCCAAAGCTCCCGCCAAAGCCACCCCTGTCCCCAAGAAGCAGTGCAAGAGAGGTGGAATGAATCGAGTACTGCGCAAGGAGAAACTGAGCTTGTATATCACAGCAGAAGAGGGTAAGGGAAACAACGAGGGTCCCAACGGACAGAGTCTCCTTACCCACATGGAACAGGAGAGCCCCCAGAGCACCATCTCCTCTACCCAGAGCTCCATCATCCGCCCACCGCTGCACAAAACCCTACATCGCATCGATCTGCGCGTCAAGAAGGTAAACTGCTCGAACAAGCACCATCAATCACACAGGTGTACTCACTCACGCACAAAACAACCCTGATTTCCATTCATACCAGCCTACACAAATGCTTGTACACATTGACAAATATATGCATGCACTCACACATGCAAACCTGCATATACACACACACTAAAGCAGTGGTGTTCAAGGTCTGGGGGAGAACGCAGTGGGGTTTGCAAAACATATATTTTTTTATGAATACAATTGGAACAAAGAAATCAGAGGACAGATTATTGTATTCAAACATTTTCTGAAAATTGTATTTAGTAAATGTATTTATTGGTTTCTTTCATATTTATATGAGATGAAAATGTAATGACTTGAAGGTTATTTGTTGATGTAAAATATATACAGTTGAAGTCAGAAGTTTACATACACTTAACAAATTTCTTGTTAACAAACTATAGTTTTGGCAAGTCGGTTAGGACATCTACTTTGTGCATGACACAAGTTATTTTTCCAACAATTGTATGCAGACAGATTATTTCACTTATAATTCACTGTATCACAATTCCAGGGGGTCAGAAGTTTACATACATTAAGTTGACTGTGCCTTTAAACAGCTTGGAAAATTCCAGAAAATTATGTCATGGCTTTAGAAGCTTCTGATAGGCTAATTGACATCATTTGAGTCAATTGGAGGTGTACCTGTGGATGTATTTCAAGGCCTACCTTCAAATTCAGTGCCTCTTTGCTTGACATCATGGGGAAATCAAGAGAAAAAAAAAAAAAAGACCTCAGGGGAAAAAAATTGTAGACCTCCACAAGTCTGGTTCATCCTTGGGAGCAATTTCCAAATGCCTGAAGGTACCACGTTCATCTGTACAAACAATAGTACCCAAGTATAAACACCATGGGACCATGCAGCCGTCATACCGCTCAGGAAGGAAACGGGTTCTGTCTCCTAGAGATGAACATACTTTGGGGCGAAAAGTGCGAATCAGTCCCAGAACAACAGCAAAGGACCTTGTGAAGATGCTGGAGGAAACCGGTATAGAAGTTACTATATCCACAGTAAAACGAGTCCTATATCGACATAACCTGAAAGGCCGCTCAGCAAGGAGGAAGCCACTGCCTCAAAACCGCCATAAAAAAGCCAGACTACGGTTTGCAACTGCACATGGGGACAAAGATTGTACTTTTTAGCCGAAGAACACCATCCCAACCGTGAAGCACTGGGGTGGCAGCATCATGTTGTGGGGGTGCTTTGCTGCAGGAGGAACTGGTTCACTTCACATAATAGATGGCATCATGAGGGAAAGTATGTGGATATATTGAAGCAAGATCTCAAGACATCAGTCAGGAAGCTAAAGCTTGGTCGCAAATGGGTCTTCCACATGGACAATGACCCCAAGTATACTTCGAAAGTTGTGGCAAAGTGGCTTAAGGACAACAAAGTCATGGTATTGGTGGCCATCACAAAGCCCTTACCTCAATCCTATAGAAAATGTGTGGGCAGAACTGAAAAAGTGTGTGCGAGCAAGGAGGCCTACAAACCTGACTCAGTTACACCAGCTCTATCAGGAGGAATGGGCCAAAATTCACACATCTTATTGTGAGAAGCTTGTGGAAGGCTACCCAAAATGTTTGACCCACGTTAAACAATTTAAAGGCAATGCTACCAAATACTAATTGAGTGTATGTAAACTTCTGACCTACTGGGAATGTGATGAAAGAGATAAAAGCTTAAATAAATCATTCTCTACTATTATTCTGACATTTCACATTCTTAAAATGAAGTGGTGATCCTAACTGACCTAATACAGGGAATTTTTACTAGGATTAAATGTCAGGAATTGTGTGAAACTGAGTTTAAATGTATTTGGCTGAGGTGCATGTAAACTTCCGAATTCAACTGTATCCAGTACCAGTCAAAAGTTTGGACACCTACTCATTCAAGAGTTTTTTTAATTTTCTTTCTTATTTATTTTCTACATTGTAGAATAACAATGAAGACATCAAAACTATGAAATAACACACATGGAATCATGTAGTAACCAGAAAAGTGATAAATAAAATATATTTCAGCTTCTTCAAAGTAGCCACCCTTTGCCTTGATGACAGCTTTGCACACTCTTGGCATTCTCTCAAACAGCTTCGCCTGGAATGCTTTTCCAAAAGTCTTGAAGGAGTTCCCACATACGCTGAGCACTTGTTGGCGGCTTTTCTTTCACTCTGCGGTCCAACTCATCCCAAACTATCTCAATTGGGTTGAGGTTGGGTGATTGTGGAGGCCAGGTCATCTGATGCAGCACTCATCACTCTCCTTCTTGGTCAAATAGCCCTTACACAGCCTGGAGGTGTGTTGGGTCATTGTCCTGTTGAAAAACAAATGATAGTCCCACTAAGCGCGAACCAGATGGGATGGCGTATCACTGCAGAATGCTGTGGTAGTCATGCTGGTTAAGTTTACCTTGAATTCTAAACAAATCACAGACAGTGTCACCAGCAAAGCACCCCAACAGCATCACACCTCCTCCTCCATGCTTCCCGGTGGGAACCACACATGTGGAGATCATCCGTTCACCTACTCTGCGTCTCACAAAGACACGGCGGTTGGAACCAAGAATCTCAAATTTGGACTCATCAAACCATAGGGCATATTTCCACCGGTCTAATGTCCATTGCTTGTGTTTCTTGGCCCAAGCAAGTCTCTTCTTCTTGTTGGTGTCCTTTTAGTAGTGGTTTCTTTGCAGAAATTCGACCATGAAGGCAGCAGAGGTAACTCTGGGACTTCCTTTTCTGAGGCGGTCCTCATGAGAGCCAGTTTCATCATAGTGCTTGATAGTTTTACCGAATGCACTTGAAGAAACTTTCAAAGTTGTTAAAATTTTCCTGATTGACTGACCTTCATGTCTTAAAGTAATGATGGACTGTCATTTCTCTTTGCTTATTTGAGCTGTTCTTGCCGTAATATGGACTTGGTCTTTTACCAAATAGGGCTATCTTCTGTATACCACCCCTACCTTGTCACCACACTACTGATTTAAGAAGGAACTCAAACGCATTAAGAAGGAAAGAAATTCCACAAATGTACTTTTAACAAAGAACACCTGTTAATTGAAATGCATTCCAGGTGACTACCTCATGAAGCTGGTTGAGAGAATGCCGAGAGCGTGCAAAGCTGTCATCAAGGCAAAGGGTGGCTACTTTAAAGAATCTGAAATATATTTGTATTTAACACTTTTTTTGGTTACTACATGATTCCATATGTGATATTTCATAGTTTTGATGTCTTTACTATTATTCTACAACGTAGAAAATAGTAAAAAATAAAGAAAAAACATTGAATGAGTTGGTGTGTCAACTTTTGACTGGTACTGTATATATTTTTTATTCCATCTGAGAATTTTATTTGTAGCTTTTGCGGCAGCAGCTACTCTTCCTGGGGTCCACAAAATGTACAGGTTTTAAGGATGTGTCATTATATTTGGGGTGGGGTTGCTAGAAATTTGTGCCTAAAACAATGGTGTCGTCCGAAATTCTGGCGGAAAAAATTGGGTCCCTGCTGAGAAAGTTTGAATACCACTGCTCTAAAGCATTGCGTGACCGGCACTGGAAAGATAAATGGATTTAGCATGCAGGCACATTTGATTATAGTAGCACAACTCATAAAAAAGAGAACGACTGACAGAGTAGACAATTGGAGGGAGTCAGCAACTTCTTTCCTTTTGAAATGGACTGAGTGCGTTTCAATTACAAATCCATACCAATACTCCCTGGTATCCTTCTGATCTGCAGGGGGCGTTGGTAGGAATATGTGGAGCTGTGGGGAGCGGAAAGAGCTCTCTTCTGTCTGCTCTGCTGGGACAGGTGAGGTTCTATATCATTGGCCTTCAAACCAGATTACTGGGGGATTCCCCTACAAACCAGACTGGAAAGCATTCGAGGTGCGTTTGATTAAGCTTGACTTTTGCACTTTTGGGACTGTTCCGTTGTACCGGGCAATCAAACGCAGTTCAAGTATTTTCCCTCTCGTGAAAGCCCAGGTCAGCTTTACCTCTAGTATGTTTTAACATGAGTCTTATCTCTGGTGCGCAACAGATGACCCTGCTGGAGGGCAACGTGGCAGCCAGTGGCGGCTTTGCCTATGTGGCTCAACAGGCCTGGATCCTCAATGACTCACTCAGAGAGAACATCCTGTTCGGAAAAGAATATGACGAAGACAAGTAAGATTGATTGATTCGTGTTTATGACTTTTGAGTCATTTATTATAGAACAGTACACAATGAAAGCAACAACGCAGAATTTAGAGGTGTCTTAGTGCTGGATTTAGGTAGATGGCTCATTTTCATCTGTAGTCCATGACCAGTCACGTTTGGATGTCATAGTTTGATAGTTTCACATTCAGAAGGGCCAAAGGCTCATTTCTAACTCATGGTTTACTCATTTCTCTGGACCATGACTGCGTTTCCCTCTCATGTTAAGTTATGTCCTTGGCTGTGTTTCCTTATTAGGTATAATGCTGTGGTCTCTGCCTGCTGCCTGATCCCTGATCTGACAGAGCTGCCCTATAGGGATATGACTGCGGTATGTATCAGACCACTATTGCATCTCTCTGCTGGAGATGCTCTCAATATGAACTCTGGCCATTCTGTACAATACATTTGCCTTACACTATACCAAAGTAGCAGAAAGTGTATTTACCATGTAACAGGCTAGTAAGTAGTACATGCATGTATAGATGGAATGCTTTGGGGTGCATTGTGGTGTTTTATGAGAGAACATGATAAAGTGTTATGTAAGTACATATCTGGTCTGGTCTGTTGCTGCCTCTGTGTGAAGCCTATCAGAAATTATCCTTGATACATTTAGTCAACATTGTCCCAATGTTTTCACTCAAGATAGGTGAGAGGGGTGCCAACCTGAGTGGCGGGCAGCGCCAGCGGGTGAGCCTGGCACGTGCCCTGTATAGCGAGCGGCCCATCCTGCTCCTGGATGACCCTCTCAGTGCCGTGGACGCCCACGTGGGCTCTCACCTCTTCCACAATGCCATCCGCACGGCGTCCAAGGGCAAGACCACCATCTTTGTCACACACCAGCTGCAGGTAAGAGGAGCTTCTGATTATCTGAATGATCAATTCAAATTGTATTTATGTGAGAAACAGAAGAATTTGCAGCAAATAAGTGACTTGTGTACTATGGCCAAATGATAGGAAATGGCATTCATGATCTGAAATGGCTTTCTTAACTACTCTCTTGTATATCTTTGGGACGCCTAATCTGAAAGGAAATGAGAGAGGCCCTATGTAGACCTCCTAGGTCGGTGATTATAGTGCAACTTGAGTTTTCACACAAGTCTCCCATTGACGACTCTCAAGACTTTGTCCCGAAAATAGAAGGCTGAGGAAAGGAAGCCATATAGAAATATAGAGGAGCATACTATAGCCCAGGATTCTTCATCAGGAGAATCCCAGATCTCACTGGTGTTGACCCTCTCTCAGTACCTGGCAGAGTGTGACCACGTGATTCTGATGAAGGACGGGCAGATTGCCGAGCATGGCACCCACTCCCAGCTTATGGGCAGAGACCGTGACTACGCCACTCTCTTCAACAGCGTACAGCAGGAGGTAATTCCAACCACGGAGCGCATGTCCAGCTCTAGCCTGATCACAGATCTGTTTGCGAACAGATCTAGCCTTTCCAACTCCTATGGTCATTGTCATGCATTGGCATGAGCTGGCAAGACAGCATAAACTGATCTGGGACCAGGCTAGCCCAGCTCTCCTCTGTGTAAAAACACCTTTTTCCATCCCTCTTTACACAACACTATCGTACATCACATCCTGCGTAATTCAGGCAGGAGAAGCCAAGTGGGTGGCTGGGAAATGTTAATGCATACAGGGCTTTTCATTATTTAGGTCGGCATTGATTTATCGGTGTCACACTGCTAAAGACCCTGTCACCAATATCTCTGTTTAAATTACTTACTGGCAATGTTATGACTTGGCCGATTGTCTTATGCTGTAGGTCTCTTTGGCTTGCTCTCCTAGAACCTGGTGAAAAAGAACCTGGTGAAAACAAACCTGAAGAATAAGGAGAAGAAAGAGGGAGATGAAAAGGTTGAGACCACCGAGAATTTCGCCAAAGTTGCCAGACCTCCGGTGGAGAAAGGGAAAGGAGGTGAGACTCGAACGCGCCAAATAAAATGTGTTCATGTGTTCCCTTTAAAACAGTTGGCTTGAAATGAGGAAATTACTCACAGGTTTCTTCCTTCCTCTCTCTTCCTTCCTTCTTTCCTCTCTTCCTTCATTCCTTCCTTCCTCTTTTTTCCTTCCTTATTTCCTTCCCTTTCTTCTCTCCAGACCAGCTCATGAAAGCGGAGGAGAAGGGCTCTGGTGCCGTGGCCTGGGATGTGTACAAGGCCTACATCAATGCGGCTGGAGGCCCTTGTGCCTTCATCATCAATGTCATCCTCTTCCTCTTCACCACTGGCAGCATCGCCTTCAGTAACTGGTGGCTGAGCTACTGGATCCGCCAGGGCAGTGGGGTGAGTTTGGATTTTCTGATGGCCTTACACACAGACACATAACTAGGATCAGATTACCCTACCTACAATACTTATTAGAATTATTAGAATTGAAAGAAATATCTGATGCTGTGTTAGTGGGATAGGACAACTTCTGCCTACTCTGAGGGATGTCTATACTGTAGCAGGCTGTCTCCCACAAGTAAAACGACTTCTGTGCATCACTGAGTTGTAGTGGGGAAAGTGAGAGCATTAATCTCAGCACGTGTAATTAAAAAAGTACCGGTGTCTCTGTAAACGTAATTAAAACGAGACGAGCCGGCAAAAACCGGATGTGCTGCGAAGCTGTCGTCCGTGTCTGATTGAAGGATGTGTTTGGAATAGCGACATTACCCAAATGGCTGCTTCTTTCATGTCTTCTGTCTCAGCTGGCTTTGTTTCATTTATTTCCTTCATTGGATAGAAATGCCTTGTGTGTATCCCTCCATCTGCCCTCAGAATACATCATTAATCCTGGAGAACGAAACCAATGAAACATTGGCGGGGTTGGCAAGCGACAGCATGAGGCTCAACCCTCACGTTCAATACTACTCAAGAGTTTATGTGATGTCCATGGGGGCCGCTCTCTTCCTGAAGACAATGAGGGGGCTAGTGTTCGTCAAGGTAAGCATCTTGCTCAAATGTCTTTTAGAGTGGTTCTTGTGGATTGTTCTCTCATCTTGAAATGTCAGGATCATTCATTGATGCACTCTATGGCCTGTCAAAGGAGAGTGCATCACTGGCCGATTCACTCCAGGGTACTACTTTTAACAAGGGCCAATAGGATACCATTCTGGACGTAACCATAGTCTCCATGAGTCAGGTTTTCATTGATTTACGCTCAGGCCCGTTTCAAAGGAAAGAAGTGCAAAGTTGTTGTGGTACAACCTTGACTCTCTCTATTTGTCTTTAAGACATTTTCATGAGTTGCACTACTATAATTGAAAGTGCCTGCAGGCTAAATCCATTTATATGTCCAGTGCCGTGACACGCTGCTTTAATGGCTGTGTGTGTGCGTGTGCCGCTGTGTGTCCCTGTCCCTTTGGATATGTCCCCTGTGTTTGTTAAACTTTCCTGACAGCCCATTACAGAGGTTATGTCCTCACGTAATTGTGTGACACAAACTTTTCCCGAAGATGGCTAATCTTTTATTTTTTTTACCCTTAGCTGTAACGTGAATGTGGGAGTGTTGCATATTCTATGAATAGATTGAATGTGTTCTCTCCTGCCAAAAGTCATTTCTGCCAGATGTTTCTCACTGCGTTAACCTAGACATGGGTTCATAACCTTTGTGTCAGCCTGCCAGACATTAATTCATGTCTGATGATTTGACAGTTTGCCTGACACGAGAAACTTTCCACTTGCTCTTAACAGCACAGTGACTACTAATAGGGACACATCAACAACAACAACATATGGCCAACTAGCATTAGCAACATGTCATATGAGCGTTAGCTAGTGTGTGTACATAGCTGTGAATGCTGGCAACAATTCTCTAATGTCTACTCCTACTACTGTATGTTTGCATTTGTTGCGACTGGGTGTTGAGCTTTCCCAAGTCCCGACAACCCATCTGTTTACCAGTGTTCTGTCTGGCTCTGTGTTGAAACACCACTGTGTTTGTCTGACAGTGCACTGTTCGGGCTGCCTCGGTGCTCCACGACAAGCTGTTCCACCGCCTCCTCCTGAGCCCCATGCGCTTTTTTGACACGACACCTCTGGGCCGCATCCTCACCCGCTTCTCCCGAGACATGGACGAGGGTGAGGTGTCTTGCCTTGACTTCATACTCCGAGCCTTGAGGTCCCCATACCACCCAGACAACACAGTGCGATGTGACAGTTTTTTGTTTTCTCTCTCCCTCTGTGTTCTCTTTCTTTCGGTCTCCTTTTCTCTCTCTCTCTCTCTCTCTCTCGCGCTCTCTCGCTCTCTCGCTCTCTCTCTCTCTCTCAACCATCCACAGTGGATGTCCGTCTGGCCATGCAGGCTGAGATGCTTCTCCAGAACATGACCCTGGTGCTCTTCTGCCTGGTCATGGTCGGCATCGTATTCCCCTGGTTCCTGATCTCCCTCCTGCCCCTGGGAGCCTTCCTCCTCATTGTCAACCGCGTCTCCAGGTCAGGCTACAACCAATCGATTTATACGTGTGTGTGTATGCTCGTGCGTGCTTTGATTTAAAGACGATAAGTGTAGAGATGGATTAGGGTTCCCTAGGTCTTTGGGTAATTTATTATTCAGTGTGACGCATCTAACCAGTTTCCTCATTAAAAGCAAGCTCAAAAGGCACCCCATTCCCCATATAGTGCACTACTTTTGACCAGGGCCCACACAATATAGGGAATAACGTGCTTTTTGGGACGGGTCCCATTTGTTGATGTGGTGTACTTTGCCAGCTGGCATCGTGAGATGAAAGTACCAACTGCATAAACATGTTTGTGTAGGTTGTCTCAGAACAAGGAGTGTCATGTTCTTTAATGCCCTGTCCTCTTCTCCTCCAACCCTCCCTCCCTCCCGCCGGGGATGATTCATGAGCAGACTTGTTATTCACATGTGCAGCCTATCCTATCTATGGACCTAAAAGTAGAACTCCACCCCACCTTTGTCAATAAAACCCTCTCTCTCACACTTCCCTGCTGACTCAGTCGAGTGTCGTGGTAGTGTGGGTCTGTGGCTCATAAAATCACACATCAATCAGAAATGATTCTAGCGGAGCCAAGGAATGGCCTGAGCTGTGCCAGGAAATGGTTGTCCTGTCCTGGGCAGAATTACACTCTGACTCCCCTGTGTCCTCTCATCATATCATAGTCCACTAACCTGTCAGATAACTGCACTGTCATTGGAGTTATAATGCAGTGTTTGTCAACCCTCTCCTCGACCACCTAGATATTTCACGATGTTGTTGTTGTCCTGATCTAGTGTGTCTGGTTTGGGGATGAGTTCACAAGTTGAATCGGGTTCCTTAGAACACGCAATGGAAAACATTTTTGCAACGGGAAATTAAAATGTTTAACCCTCCCTAAGGTTTGGCTGGGGGGGTCACAGAGTAGAGGTTTGGCTGGGGGGGTCATAGAGTAGAGGTTTGGCTGGGGGTCACAGAGTAGAGGTTTGGCTGGGGGGGTCATAGAGTAGAGGTTTGGCTGGGGGGTCACAGAGTGGAGGTTTGGCTGGGGGGTCACAGAGTAGAGGTTTGGCTGGGGGGTCATAGAGTAGAGGTTTGGCTAGATGGTCATAGAGTAGAGGTTTGGCTAGATGGTCATAGAGTAGAGGTTTGGCTAGATGGTCATAGAGTAGAGGTTTGGCTAGATGGTCATAGAGTAGAGGTTTGGCTGGAGATCACAGAGTAGAGGTTTGGCTGGAGTTAACAGAGTAGATGTTTGGCTGGGGGGTCACAGAGTGGAGGTTTGGCTGGGGGTCACAGAGTAGAGGTTTGGCTGGGGGGGTCATAGAGTAGAGGTTTGGCTGGGGGGTCACAGAGTGGAGGTTTGGCTGGGGGGTCACAGAGTAGAGGTTTGGCTGGGGGGGTCATAGAGTAGAGGTTTGGCTAGATGGTCATAGAGTAGAGGTTTGGCTGGGGGGTCACAGAGTAGAGGTTTGGCTGGAGGTCACAGAGTAGAGGTTTGGCTGGAGGTCACAGAGTAGAGGTTTGGCTGGAGGTCACAGAGTAGAGGTTTGGCTGGGGGGTCACAGAGTGGAGGTTTGGCTGGGGGGTCACAGAGTGGAGGTTTGGCTGGAGGTCACAGAGTAGAGGTTTGGCTGGAGGTCACAGAGTAGAGGTTTGGCTGGGGGGTCACAGAGTGGAGGTTTGGCTGGAGGTCACAGAGTAGAGGTTTGGCTGGAGTTAACAGAGTAGAGGTTTGGCTGGAGGTCACAGAGTAGAGGTTTGGCTGGAGGTCACAGAGTAGAGGTTTGGCTGGAGGTCACAGAGTAGAGGTTTGGCTGGAGTTAACAGAGTAGAAGTTTGGCTGGAGTTAACAGAGTAGAGGTTTGGCTGGAGTTAACAGAGTAGAAGTTTGGCTGGAGTTAACAGAGTAGAGGTTTGGCTGGGGGGTCACAGAGTGGAGTTTTGGCTGGGGGGTCACAGAGTGGAGGTTTGGCTGGGGGGTCACAGAGTAGAGGTTTGGCTGGAGATCACAGAGTAGAGGTTTGGCTGGAGTTAACAGAGTAGAAGTTTGGCTGGAGTTAACAGAGTAGAGGTTTGGCTGGGGGGTCACAGAGTGGAGATTTGGCTGGGGGGTCACAGAGTAGAGGTTTGGCTGGAGTTAACAGAGTAGAGGTTTGGCTGGGGGTCACAGAGTAGAGGTTTGGCTGGAGTTAACAGAGTAGAGGTTTGGCTGGAGGTCACAGAGTAGAGGTTTGGCTGGGGGGTCACAGAGTGGAGTTTTGGCTGGAGGTCACAGAGTAGAGGTTTGGCTGGAGTTAACAGAGTAGAGGTTTGGCTGGGGGGTCACAGAGTGGAGGTTTGGCTGGAGGTCACAGAGTAGAGGTTTGGCTGGGGGGTCACAGAGTGGAGGTTTGGCTGGAGTTAACAGAGTAGAAGTTTGGCTGGAGTTAACAGAGTAGAGGTTTGGCTGGGGGGTCACAGAGTGGAGTTTTGGCTGGGGGGTCACAGAGTGGAGGTTTGGCTGGGGGATCACAGAGTAGAGGTTTGGCTGGAGTTAACAGAGTAGAGGTTTGGCTGGGGGTCACAGAGTAGAGGTTTGGCTGGGGGGTCACAGAGTGGAGGTTTGGCTGGGGGGTCACAGAGTGGAGGTTTGGCTGGGGGGTCACAGAGTGGAGGTTTGGCTGGGGGGTCACAGAGTGGAGGTTTGGCTGGGGGGGTCACAGAGTGGAGGTTTGGCTGGGGGGGGTCACAGAGTGGAGGTTTGGCTGGGGGGGGTCACAGAGTGGAGGTTTGGCTGGGGGGGGTCACAGAGTGGAGGTTTAGCTGGGGAGTCACAGAGTGGAGTTTTGGCTAGGGGGTCACAGAGTGGAGGTTTGGCTGGGGGGTCACAGAGTAGAGGTTTGGCTGGAGTTAACAGAGTAGAGGTTTGGCTGGGGGTCACAGAGTAGAGGTTTGGCTGGGGGGTCACAGAGTGGAGGTTTGGCTGGGGGGTCACAGAGTGGAGGTTTGGCTGGGGGGTCACAGAGTGGAGGTTTGGCTGGGGGGGGTCACAGAGTGGAGGTTTGGCTGGGGGGGGTCACAGAGTGGAGGTTTGGCTGGGGGGGGTCACAGAGTAGAGGTTTGGCTGGGGGGTCACAGAGTGGAGGTTTGGCTGGGGGGTCACAGAGTAGAGGTTTGGCTGGGGGGGGTCACAGAGTAGAGGTTTGGCTGGGGGGGTCATAGAGTAGAGGTTTGGCTGGGGGGTCACAGAGTGGAGGTTTGGCTGGGGGGTCACAGAGTAGAGGTTTGGCTGGGGGGGTCATAGAGTAGAGGTTTGGCTAGATGGTCATAGAGTAGAGGTTTGGCTGGGGGGTCACAGAGTAGAGGTTTGGCTGGAGTTCACAGAGTAGAGGTTTGGCTGGAGGTCACAGAGTAGAGGTTTGGCTGGGGGGTCACAGAGTGGAGGTTTGGCTGGGGGGTCACAGAGTGGAGGTTTGGCTGGGGGGTCACAGAGTGGAGGTTTGGCTGGAGGTCACAGAGTAGAGGTTTGGCTGGAGGTCACAGAGTAGAGGTTTGGCTGGGGGGTCACAGAGTGGAGGTTTGGCTGGAGGTCACAGAGTAGAGGTTTGGCTGGAGTTAACAGAGTAGAGGTTTGGCTGGAGGTCACAGAGTAGAGGTTTGGCTGGAGGTCACAAAGTAGAGGTTTGGTTGGAGGTCACAGAGTAGAGGTTTGGCTGGAGTTAACAGAGTAGAAGTTTGGCTGGAGTTAACAGAGTAGAGGTTTGCCTGGAGTTAACAGAGTAGAAGTTTGGCTGGAGTTAACAGAGTAGAGGTTTGGCTGGGGGTCACAGAGTGGAGTTTTGGCTGGGGGGTCACAGAGTGGAGGTTTGGCTGGGGGGTCACAGAGTAGAGGTTTGGCTGGAGTTAACAGAGTAGAGTTTTGGCTGGGGGTCACAGAGTAGAGGTTTGGCTGGAGTTAACAGAGTAGAGGTTTGGCTGGAGGTCACAGAGTAGAGGTTTGGCTGGGGGGTCACAGAGTGGAGGTTTGGCTGGAGGTCACAGAGTAGAGGTTTGGCTGGAGTTAACAGAGTAGAGGTTTGGCTGGGGGGTCACAGAGTGGAGGTTTGGCTGGGGGGTCACAGAGTGGAGGTTTGGCTGGGGGGTCACAGAGTGGAGGTTTGGCTGGGGGGGTCACAGAGTGGAGGTTTGGCTGGGGGGGGTCACAGAGTGGAGGTTTGGCTGGGGGGGGTCACAGAGTGGAGGTTTGGCTGGGGGGGGGGTCACAGAGTGGAGGTTTAGCTGGGGAGTCACAGAGTGGAGTTTTGGCTGGGGGGTCACAGAGTGGAGGTTTGGCTGGGGGGTCACAGAGTAGAGGTTTGGCTGGGGGTCACAGAGTAGAGGTTTGGCTGGGGGGTCACAGAGTGGAGGTTTGGCTGGGGGGTCACAGAGTGGAGGTTTGGCTGGGGGGTCACAGAGTGGAGGTTTGGCTGGGGGGGGTCACAGAGTGGAGGTTTGGCTGGGGGGGGTCACAGAGTAGAGGTTTGGCTGGGGGGTCACAGAGTGGAGTTTTGGCTGGGGGGTCACAGAGTGGAGGTTTGACTGGGGGGTCACAGAGTAGAGGTTTGGCTGGAGATAACAGAGTAGAGGTTTGGCTGGAGTTAACAGAGTAGAGGTTTGGCTGGGGGGTCACAGAGTGGAGGTTTGGCTGGGGGGTCACAGAGTGGAGGTTTGGCTGGGGGGTCACAGAGTGGAGGTTTGGCTGGGGGGTCACAGAGTGGAGGTTTGGCTGGGGGGGGGTCACAGAGTGGAGGTTTGGCTGGGGGGGGTCACAGAGTGGAGGTTTGGCTGGAGGGGGTCGCAGAGTGGAGGTTTGGCTGGGGAGTCACAGAGTAGAGGTTTGGCTGGGGGGGTCACAGAGTGGAGGTTTGGCTGGGGGGGGTCACAGAGTGGAGGTTTGGCTGGGGGGGGGGTCACAGAGTGGAGGTTTGGCTGGGGGGGTCACAGAGTGGAGGTTTGGCTGGGGGGGGTCACAGAGTGGAGGTTTGGCTGGGGGGTCACAGAGTGGAGGTTTGGCTGGGGGGGGTCACAGAGTGGAGGTTTGGCAGGGGGTCACAGAGTAGAGGTTTGGCTGGGGAGTCACAGAGTAAATCAAATCATATTTTATTTGTCACATGCTTCGTAAACAACAGGTTTAAACTAACAGTGAAATGATTACTTACGTGTCCTTTTCCAACAATGCAGAGTGAAGATAAAATATAGAAATAGTGACACAAGGAACAAATAAACAATGAATAACAATAACGAGTAAAAAATAACATGGCTATATACAGGCAGTACCAGGTAATAACATGGCTATATACAGGCAGTACCAGGTAATAACATGGCTATATACAGGCAGTACCAGGTAATAACATGGCTATATACAGGCAGTACCAGGTAATAACATGGCTATATACAGGCAGTACCAGGTAATAACATGGCTATATACAGGCAGTACCAGGTAATAACATGGCTATATACAGGCAGTACCAGGTAATAACATGGCTATATACAGGCAGTACCAGGTAATAACATGGCTATATACAGGCAGTACCAGGTAATAACATGGCTATATACAGGCAGTACCAGGTAATAACATGGCTATATACAGGCAGTACCAGGTAATAACATGGCTATATACAGGCAGTACCAGATAATAACATGGCTATATACAGGCAGTACCAGATAATAACATGGCTATATACAGGCAGTACCAGGTAATAACATGGCTATATACAGGCAGTACCAGGTAATAACATGGCTATATACAGGCAGTACCAGGTAATAACATGGCTATATACAGGCAGTACCAGGTAATAACATGGCTATATACAGGCAGTACCAGGTAATAACATGGCTATATACAGGCAGTACCAGGTAATAACATGGCTATATACAGGCAGTACCAGGTAATAACATGGCTATATACAGGCAGTACCAGGTAATAACATGGCTATATACAGGCAGTACCAGGTAATAACATGGCTATATACAGGCAGTACCAGGTAATAACATGGCTATATACAGGCAGTACCAGGTAATAACATGGCTATATACAGGCAATACCAGGTAATAACATGGCTATATACAGGGAGTACCAGTACTGAGGCAATGTGCAGGGGTACGGGGTAATTGAGGTAGCTATGTACATATACTGTAGGTAGGGGTAAAGTGACTAGGCAACAGGATAGATAATGGACAGTACCAGCAGTATGTGTTTGTGCGGCCTCAGTATGCGTGTGTGCCTGTGCTATGTGTGTGTTAGGATGTTAGTGGAAGTACTTGCAAGTGTGTGGGTTGAGTCCGTGCAAGAGAGTTGGTCAATGCAGGTAGTCCGGATAACTATTTGATTAGCTATTTAGCAGTTTGGTTCAGCAGTATTATGGCTTGGGGGTAGAAGCTATTCAGGGTCCTGTTGGTTCCAGACCCGCTTGCCATGCGGTAGCAGTGACAACACTCTATGGCTTTGGTGGCCGGAGTCTTTGACAGTTTTTGGGGCCTTCCTCTGACACCGCCTGGTATAGTGGTCCAGGATGGCAGGGAGCTCGGCCCCAGGGTTGTACTGTGCCGTACTCGCCACCCTCTGTAGCGCTTTGCGGTGGGTTCCTTGCTGTTGCCGTACCAAGCTGTGATGCAGCCAGTCAAGATGCTCTCAATGGTGCAGCTGTAGAACTTTTTGACAAATGTTTTCAGCCTCCTGAGGGGGATGATGCACTGACGTTGCCTCTTCACAACTTTGTTGGTGTGTGTGGACCATGTTAATTCCTTAGTGATGTGGACACGGAGGAACTTAAAGTTCTCGACCCGCTCTGCTGTAGCCCCATCGATAGCATTCTCACATAGGTATTCCTTTTGTTAAGGTGGTGAGGGCAGTGTGGAGTACAATAGAGATTGCTTCATCTGTGGATCTGTTGGGGTGGTATATGAATTGGAGTGGGTCCAGGGTGTCTGGGATGATGGTGTTGATGTGAGACATGACCAGCCTTTCAAAGCATTTCATGACTATATATGTGAGTGCTACGGGGTGATAGTCATTTAGACAGGTTACCTTGGAGTTCTTAGGCACAGAGACTATGGTGGTCTGCTTGAAACAATTTGGCATGCTCTGAGTACGCGTCCTGGTATTCCATCTGGCCCCCCGGCCTTGTGAATGTTGACCTGTTTAAAAGTCTTACTCACATCGGCTATGTGTGAGTTTCGACTACATTCGAGCCGGCGTAGTAGGAATCGATCTTAGTCCTGTATTGAGCTTTGCCTGTTTGATGGGTCGTCGAAGTTCGTAGCAGGATTTCTTATAAGCATCCAGATTAGTGTCCCGGTCCTTGAAAGCGGCAGCTTTAGCTCAGTGCGGATGTTGCCTGTAATCCATAGGTTCTGGTTGGGGTATGTACATACAGTCACTGTGGGAACGTCGTCGATGCACTTATGAATGAAGCCGGTGACTGACGTGGTAAACTCTTCAATGTAATCGGATGAATCCTGGAACATATGCTAGTGAAAAAGTCCTGTAGCTTAGCATTCACTTTATTGGACCACTTCTGTATTGAGCGTGTCACTGGCACTTCCTGTTAGAGTTTTTGCTTGTAAGCAGGAATCAGGAGGATAGAGTTATAGTCTTATTTGCCGAAGAGAGGGCGAGGGAGGGCCTTGTATGGGTTTCTGTGTGTGGAGTAAACATGATCTAGAGATTTGTTGCCTCTAGTTGCACAGGTGACATGCTAGTAAAAATGAGGTAAAACAGATTTCAGTTTCCCTGTATTCCCTGTTTGTTCTCCAGTGACTGCACGTTCACCAAAAAAAGCAGACGGCAATGGCGGTCTACTTGCTCGCCGACGTAGTCTTGTGACTCGCCGGCGCTTTCTCTTTCGTGTCCTGGGGATCAGGGCCTGGTCCAGGATAAGCAGAACGTTTAGAGCTGCCGACTTGTTGAAGCAGAAATCTTCATTCAAATCGATGTTAGTGATTGCTATTCTGATGTCCAGAATCTGTTTTCAGTCATAGGAAATTATGGCAGAAACATTATGTACAAGATCAGCGTAAAAAAACACAAAATAGCAGAATTGGTCAGGAGCCCGTAAGACTGCAGCTATCCACTGCAGCGGCATCATTGTGAGTTGAACAGAGTTGAACAGTAGAGGTTTGTCTGGGGGTCACAGAGTCAGAGGTTAGAGAAATGGTGAGTGAGTGGACTTCTTTAGCATCCCTAAAGTGGTGCTCTGGTACGTTTAAGTAATAGACTTGACGTTCCACTTCCTCTTTGTCTGACTAGGGTTCTGATTCGCGAGCTGAAGCGTCTGGAGAACATCAGCCAATCACCTTTCACCTCGCACATCACCAGTAGTCTCCAGGGCCTGTCCACCATTCACGCTTATGGCAGAGGGGACGACTTCTTGCACAGGTGAGAACAGTACACTAATATACCGTATAGCGCTCATAGGAAGACACTTTCTTTATCTGTCACAGGACGTGTTTTCAAACACTGATAAGACATTGGTTTTGACAGTTCATGTCCAGTTAGCTTCGCCCACCAGACGTCTACATTAAAAAAATAAATAATAATGTTTTGTCATTTAGCAGACGCTCTTATCCAGAACGACATACAGGAGCAATTAGGGTTAAGTGCCTTGCTCAAGGGTACATCATTTTTTTTTTTTTACCTAGTTGTCTCTGGGATTTGAACCAGAAACCTTTCGGTTACTGGTCCAACGCTCTTAACCGCTAGGCTAGGTGCCGCCCAAATTGCACAACTAATAATGAGATAACCTCCCTTAGTAACATTTCCTGGACTTTTGAGTTGAGTAGCATTTGATTTCTGCTGAGCTAATGTGGGCACTGAGCAGCCTTCCACTAAGTCTGTTATTGGTCCGTTGACTTTCACTAACCATTCCTATTGGTTTATCTCTGTGTATCTCAGGTACCAGGCTTTACTGGACACCAACCAGGCTTCCCACTATCTGTTCAGCTGTGCTATGCGCTGGCTGGCTGTACGACTGGACCTGATCAGCATCATTCTCATCACCACCGTAGCCCTGCTCATCGTTTTCATGCACAACCAGATCCCCCCAGCCTACGCAGGCTTGGCTATATCCTATGCCGTGCAGGTACACACACACAAAAGCACATTCATGCACATGCATGTAAACACGCACACACGTATGTAAACAGACACGCACTGCTAGAGTGTGTCCTTGCTATCGGTGAATTATTTTGACTGCCCTTTATGGGAATGTTTTTATGAAGGCTTTTTGATGTTATATACAGTACCAGTCAAAAGTTTGGACACACCTACTCATTCCAGGGTTTTTCTTTATTCTTACTTTTTTCTCCATGTAGAATAATATTGAAGACATCAACACTATGAAATAACACATATGGAATAATGTAGTAACCAAAAAAGTGTTAAACAAATCAAAATATATTTTATGTTTGAGATTCTTCAAAGTAGCCACCCTTTGCCTTGATGACAGCCTTGCACACTCTTGGCATTCTCTCAACCAGCTTCATGAGGTAGTCACCTGGAATGCGTTTCAATTAACAGGTGTGCCTTTTTAAAAGTTCATTTGTGGAATGTCTTTCCTTCTTTATGTGTTTGAGCCAATCAGTTGTGTTATGACAAGGTAGGGGTGGTATACAGAAGATAGCCCTATTTGGTAAAAGACCAAGTCCATATTATGGCAAGAACAGCTCAAATAAGCAAAAAGAAACGACAGTCATCATTACTTTAAGACATGAAGGTCAGTCAATCCATAAAATTCAAGAACTGAAAGTTTCTTCAAGTGTAGTCGCAAAAAACATCTAACGCTATAATGAAACTGGCTCTCATGAGGACCACCACAGGAAAGGAAGACCCAAAGTTACATCTGCTGCAGAGGATTAGTTCATTAGAGTTACCAGCCTCAGAAATTGCAGCCCAAATAAATGCTTCACAGAGTTCAAGTAACAGACACGTCTTAACATCAACTGTTCAGAGGAGACTGCGTGAATCAGGCATTCGTGGTTGAATTGCTGCGAAGAAACCACTACTAAAGGACACAAATAGGAAGAAGAGACTTGCTGGGCCAAGAAACACGAGGAATGGATATTAGACTGGTGGAAATCTGTCCTTTTGGTACCAAAAATTTGAGATTTTTGGTACCAACCGCCGTGTCTTTGTGAGATGCAAAGTAGGTGAGCAGATGATCTCTGCATGTGTGGTTCTCAGTGTGAAGCATGGAGGAGGTGGTGTGGTGGTGTTTTGCTGGTGACACTGTCAGTGATTTATTTTGAATTCAAGGCTCACTTAACCAGCATGGCTACCACAGCATTCTGCAGCGATACGCCATCCCATCTGGTTTGCGCTTGGTGGAACTATCATTTGTTTTTCAACAGGAAAATGACCCAACACACCTCCAGGCTGTGTAAGGGCTATTTGACCAAGGAGAGTGATGAGTGCTGCATCAGATGACCTGGCCTTCACAATCACCCAACCTCAACCCAGTTGAGATGGTTTGGGATGAGTTGGACCACAGATTGAAGGAAAAGCAGCCAACAAGTATACAGCACATGTGGGAACTCCTTCAAGACTGTTGGAAAAGCATTCCAGGTGAAGCTGGTTGAGAGAATGCCAAGAGTGTGCACAGCTGTCATCAATGCAAAGGGTGGCTACTTTGAAGAATCTCAAATATAAAATATATTTTGATTTGTTTCACACTTTTTTGGTTACTACATGATTCCATATGTGTTATTTCATAGTGTTGATGTCTTCAATATTATTTACAATGTAGAAAATAGTTAAAATAAAGAAACCCTTGAATGAGTAGGTGTGTCCAAACTTCTGACTTCTATAGGATTGAGGCCAGGTTGTGAGGGCCACTCTAATACCTTGACTTTGTTGTCCTTAAGCCATTTTGCCACAACTTTGGAAGTAATGCTTGGGGTCATGGTCCATTTGGAAGACCCATCATTTGCAACCAAGTTTTAACTTCCTGACTGATGTCTTGAGATGAAGATTCAATATATCCACATAATTTTCCTACCTCATGATGCCATCTATTTTGTGAAGTGCACCAGTCCCTCCTGCAGCACAGCACCCCCACAACATGATGCTGCCACCCCCGTGCTTCACGGTTGGGATGGTGTTCTTCGGCTTGCAAGCCTCGCCCTTTTTCCTCTAAATATAACGATGGTCATTATGGCCAAACAGTTCTATTTTTGTTTCATCAGACCAGAGGACATTTCTCCAAAAAGCACGATCTTTGTCCCCATGTGCAGTTGCAAACTGTAGTCTGGCTTTTTTATGGCGGTTTTGGAGCAGTGGCTTCTTCCTTGCTGAGCGGCCTTTCAGGTTATGTTGATATAGGACTCGTTTAACTGTGGATATAGATACTTTTGTACCCGTTTCCTCCAGCATCTTCACAAGGTCCTTTGCTGTTGTTCTGGGATTGATTTGCACTTTTCGCACCAAAGTACGTTCATCTCTAGGAGACAGAACGCATCTCCTTCCTGAGCGGTATGACTGCTGCGTGGTCCCATGGTGTTTATATTTGCGTACTATTGTTTGTACAGATGAACGTGGTACCTTCAGGCATTTTGAAATTGCTCCCAAGGATTAACCAACGAAAAACGAGTTTTAATGACTCCAATCTAAGTGTATGTAAACTTCCGACTTCAACTGTATGTCTGTCTTTAGGGGCCGTAAAGGTTTATGGTTTGTGCTGCTCATTCATCCAAATGGTATCACCGCACACAGTGACCAACACTAGTGTTGACGTGAGCCTGGGTTGATTGTAATAGGGTGTGAGGGTGTTAATCATTGACTAATCACTTCTCTCTCTCGCTGTCTCTCTCTTCTCCAGCTGACCGGTCTGTTTCAGTTTACCGTGAGATTGCTGTCAGAGACTGAGGCTCGCTTCACGTCAGTGGAGAGGATCAATCATTATATAAAGGTAGGTAGGCCTAATGACACCAGGGGCTGCTGCCAACAGTCGGGGGAAGGGTTGCTGATTGGCTGAACCATGTGTGGCTGAATCGAAAGTACACACATGGTGTGACACAAACAAACACAGGCTTATATACTTAACGCAGCAGGACACAGGCACAGATGAAGCAACACACACATACAGGCACAGCATACTCACATGCAGACACACACTCTAAATCCACATTCCTGCGCGCGGCACACCCATGCACACACACATAACCCAATCCCAATAACACAAAGCTGTTGGTCATGGTAAGCTCCAGACAGACACAGAGTACATCCCAAATTGAACCCTATTCCCTATGTAGTGCACTACTTTTGATCAGGGGCCCATAGGGTTTGGTTAAAAGTAGTCCACAGTATAGGGCGTCGAGTGCCGATTGGTGCACACCCAGTCTCTGAGAGGCCCAGCAGGAAGCAGATGCAACCCAGTGTGTGGCCCGTCACACATCACAGCACATGACAGGACCTGTTTCACACAACACCCATCAAAACATAAACACCCTCATATCAGAGGAACAACTTTTTTCTCTCAAAGTGCCAACAAGCTTTTAGAGATCTATAAATTACAGTTCTATTGAGAGGTAGAGGTCTTTACTTCATGGGATTAGAGATACAGAGATTAGCACTCCATATTGGATCTATTTTTTTCTGTCTCAGACCTTGGAAGGTGAGGCGCCGCGGCAGATCACTGGACCCTCCTCTCCTGCCCCCTGCTGGCCAGATAAGGGACGGATCTCCTTCCAGGACGTGGAGATGTGTTACCGGGACGACCTGCCGCTGGTGCTCAAGAAACTTTCCTTTAACATCCTGCCAGAGGAGACCATCGGCATTGTGGGTCGCACTGGCTCAGGTACTTCCCTCCGTTATTCGCATGTGTCGTTTTACATCGTTAATGTTTCATGTTATTATCTTTGTTTCCGCTGGTGTTTACCTGGTATTTACTAAGAAATAATGTAATAACAATGGGTTTAATTACATTACATTTACATTACATTTAAGTCATTTAGCAGACGCTCTTATCCAGAGCGACTTACAAATTGGTGCATTCACCTTATGATATCCAGTGGAACAACCACTTTACAATAGTGCATCTAACTCTTTTAAGGGGGGGGGGGGGGGGGGGGGATTACTTTATCCTTCTAATTGATGGTAATGGTGTTTGTTTTCTAATGATTCTCATTCAAAAAGATTATCATAAAATAAAAGTAATCATTATCCAGTGAACTGTAATCTTCACATGTAGATGTGGTTATCATCTATCCGAACTAATCGTAGTTCACTCACAACCCCCCGTTTCTATCTATCTAGGGAAGTCCTCACTGGGCGTAGCTCTCTTCAGACTGGTGGAGCTGACTGGGGGCTCCATCACCATCGACGACATCAACATTGCACAGATCGGATTGGAAGACCTGAGAAGCAAGCTGTCAGTCATTCCCCAGGAGCCCGTTCTCTTCATTGGCACTATCAGGTTAATTAATGATTTACTTAAGATTCCCCTAGGTACAGATGTAGGATCAGCTTCCCCTCCCCCAATCCTAACCTTTTAAGGGATCCTTTGGATATTGGGTAATTTCTTACTTACCCAGAGTCAGACAAACTCATGGATACCATTTTATGTCTCTGCGTGCAGTTTGAAGGAAGTTGAAGGTAGCATATCGTTAGCTTAGCACTATTGCTGGAGGTCTATGGGTATCTACTAGCCAGCTCCTCTCAAAAGCAGGGAAATAGACCTAACTACTACAAAGCTATGTGGTTGGTCATTTATAGTCTAACAAAGGTATACATAGAATCTCATTTCATAAAATATAGATTACTATCAACTTCCTAATTTACGTACTGGGGGGGCTTGATATCTATGGCAAAGAAAGCAAGGCACCCAGAGACTGTAAAAAACCCTGAGGAATTTTCTGCGCTTATCAATCCTGGAGTTATAGAGACATTCTTCCATATCCCAAAATGAAACTGTAAGAACCAGCCCATACCTGCTGGACCGAATGGACAGCTGTCTTATCTGGTAAGTACATTATTCTTGCTTGTCCCACCACACAGTAACAAAATCTAAAGAAGATAATCTATCGGTAACTTTTGTTGTTTCATAATTGCACTCAGATACAAATAATCTAATAATAAACTATTTGATTTGATCAAACGACTCATGAATAATAACTTATTTGTTCTTAGTCAATACAGGCTGGTTGCATATCGACTGGTGTTTGAGTGGGCACTGAAGGGAGAGCGACTGGAACGAGGGAACAAGAGTTTTACATTCAGCTTCACAGCCAGACATTGCCTAACCAATTCTGTCAAATCATTGAAATAAATGCCCTTAGGAACAAAATAGGTGGTATTGGTTCTATCTGCTAGAAGTGATTCATTACAGTATGCTACAACATCTTATTTTTATTATGAAATATAGCAGTCAGATCCATGTGTCAGTAACATTTGAATACTTAAGGTAAATTGGTAGAAGCCAACAAAACAGCGTATACCTATGTAATGACATGACAATCGATGAAGAGGCAAAGACCATTATGTATTTTACACCACAGTATAGACATTCAAACAATGCACATCAATAAAAGGTCAAATGTACAATAAAATAGACAGTACAAAGTAGGTATGGGGGTGATGTTATGTAGTAGTCTACGTGAATGGTATGGGGGTGCTGTTATGTCCAGTGGTAGTCTACCGTGAATGGTATGGGGGTGCTGTTATGTCCAGTGGTAGTCTACCGTGAATAGTATGGGGGTGCTGTTATGTCCAGTGGTAGTCTACAGTGAATGGTATGGGGGTGCTGTTATGTCCAGTGGTAGTCTACAGTGAATGGTATAAACCCTCCACTTTACCCAAGTCAACAAAACTATCTTGGAGGGGCAGTCAGGCTACCTGTCCATTTGTTAGAATAGATGTGTCTGGACACGTCAATGATTGCATTACCATCCTAATATGACAAAACAAGTGCTGAAGTGTAAACATTGATTGCATATTTTGAGTACTTACCAGCAAAAGTTGAGGCTTGTCCTCTATTCTGGTTCTGAATGTGATGTTACTCCAGCAAACATGGAGTCCGTTCCTTGTGGACTGTCCACGGCAGGCACGTCTTCTATCTAAACCAGAGTGAGCAATAAAGGGAACAGGAAATGGGGAAAATCATTTGAAATATACAAAGAAGAACACACTTGAAGAAGGCCATAATAGATGTTCTGATTTAGTGGCATGATGTCATGCATTACATAGCTAACACTATAAAGTCAAGTCAATCTATTTGTGTCTCAAGCATGTGAAAAATGTATAATTAGTTGGAATGTACTTGAATCAAGTTGAATAAAGACTAAAATAATGGCACCACTCAATGTTGAATAATGAAAAAAGGAGAGCACATAGTTTTGAGCATTCTTAGTCATTTTGTTGTACTCTGCTTTTCTTTGGCTTTGAACGGAGGGCATCACAGATGGAATGGACAGCCTATCCACAAGAAACGTGACAGGCCTATCACATTTTATCATGAGAGCAGCTAGCTACTATTCAATCAATCAGATAATGTAAGATCTCATCACACTTACCCCTATTCCACTTTGTTCTGGCGTGCGTAGAATGGCCACTGATGGGACCGCTGTATCCGTCAGGAAACGTCTCATCTTATGGCTTGTCAGTTTGATCCTCTCATAATAGTCCCCTAGTTATAAAAAATCAGAGCAAACCATTAACTTTCAGAGATCCTTGGTCGGAGTGTTGTTATCTAGCTTGCTAACGTTATATTCATGGCAACTCAATCAAACAAGGTTTATAAAAAATAGACCCTTACAAACAAATACAATAACATGTTTCAGTTCAATACAATACGCTAAAAAACAAGATATCGATTTATCAATAATGTCTGTTGATGCTGAAAAGGCTTTCAACCGTCTTGAATGACCTTTTTCTATTCAAAACTTTGGAAGCTTTCAACTTTCCAAAAATGTACAGTGAGCTCAAAGTATTGGGAAGGTGACCATGTTTTTGTTGTTTTGGCTCTGTACTCCAGCACTTTGGATTTGAAATGATACACTGTCAGCTTTAATTTGAGTGTATTTTCATCCATGTCAGGTGGACCGTTTTAGAAATTTCAGCACTTTTTGTACATAGTCCCCCCATTTTAGGGGAGCAAAAGTATTTGGACAAATTCATTTACCTGTATTAAAGTAGTCAATAGTTTAGTGTTTTGTCCCATATTCCTTTAAATTTGTTGGTTCCATTTGCTGTTTGTTTTGGTTGTGTTTCTGGTTATTTTGTACCCAATAGAAATTAATGGTAAATAACGTGTTGTCATTTTGGAGTCACTTTTATTGTAAATAAGAATAGAATGTTTCTTAACACTTCTACATTAATGTGGATGCTACCATGATTACGGATAATCCTGAATGAATCGTGAATAATGATGACTGAGAAAGATTGACGCACAAATATCACACCCCAAGACATGCTAACCTCTCACCATTACAATAACAAGGGAGGTTAGCATTTATTTTTTATGGCTTTAACTTCCAGCAGTGTCAACAATCTTCACAGTCACGGCTGCGAGGTAAAAATATTTGCTCCGGACGAGCATTGGCTGTCTGTTGATGTACTCTTTTTCTTTTGTGAGGTTTATCTTCTCACACTTTGGTTACTTGATATCTATCTAGCAAACTCGTTCAAACTGCCGCTGTCTCAGCTGGCCTGCTGTGTTTACACTTGCGCACAGCCTATGCTTGCGCCCACCGTCGATGAATGAAATGCGTAGTCCGGAGAAAATAGTTCCAGAAATAACTATAATAAAAACATTATAATTTCATATATACTTGTAATGAATACTTAGACTACAAAGTGCTAACCACCCAGCCTTTGAATAGTTAGGTTCATTTCCATGCTTTTGAGAGGAGCTGAGTAGTAGATACTCATAGACTTCCAGCAGTTGCGCTAAGCTAACAATATGCTACCGCCAACTTCCTTCAAACTGCACACAGAGACATACAAATGGTATCCATGACATGAGTTTGTCTGACTCTTGGTAAATAGGACATTTCCCAAAATTCCAAAGTATCCCTTTAACCATTAGTGGGGGAAATGTCAAACTGACCCCACGGGCAACTTCACCGGACTCTTGTTGCACTGTTATCTAGGCTTGTTCACAAATATGGAGATTGATTCTTTATTCTTATTTTTCCTTATCAAATAGGTCCAATCTGGACCCATGGAATCAATACTCAGATCCCCAGATCTGGAATGCACTTGAAAGGACCCATATAAAGGAGATGGTAAGTAGGGATAGATGGTAAATGTTAACATAAATAGAGTAAGCAATACATTCCTATGTCAGTTTAACCCCAATATATTGATAATGTCAGTATACAAATGTCAAGTAGTCCTTATGTGTTGACATCATACTATTTATTCATTGCCTTGTACACCTTCTGATAGTGTTACTAATGCTGACAGTAATTCATAACAAATCCTAGACCTGTGTAAGATTAAAGTTCCCCACTAGAGATTTTTTTAACAGTTGAAAACGATATATGTGGCTTGTGTTTTGACTCCATTTTGTTTCTCATCATGTTCAGATCAGCCAACTGCCCCACTCCCTCCAGTCCGAGGTGACAGAGAACGGAGAGAACTTCTCAGTGGGAGAGAGACAACTACTGTGTGTGGCAAGAGCACTGCTGAGACACAGCAAGGTAAACACACACAAACACAGACACATCACACATGCATGTGCGCACACACACACACACACACACACACACACACACACACACACACACACACTCTAGCGTTGCATCAGGTCTCTTTCTCTCCACACCACACACAGGACAATAGACAAGGGCAGTTAGATTGATTTTCTCTTTTCTGTTACCACAGAGGAAAGCTTTTGTGCCTCACATCCTAATATTGAGGTAGTCACATAAGACGGGCAGAAGGCAGCAGCTTCTCCAAGGCGTAACATTGCCACCACGTGGCTTGTGTTGTAATGTCACTCTGATTCTATACAATGCAGTTGGAAATTCAATCAAATGAGGATGACGACAAAAGACGTTTAGGGACTAGTACTAGTTATAGCACTCCTTAAGATTGTAATATACACATCCATATTCAATGTTGTTTCTATATTGTTACTTCCTTATTCTACCAACCTTTGTGATTGAACCTCTGCAAAGTGTGCTTAAATGTGACATGTGTTTGGTTGCCAGATCTTGCTGTTGGATGAGGCGACTGCAGCCATCGACACAGAGACAGACCGGCTGATTCAGGAGACCATCCGCGAGTCATTCAGCAGCTGCACCACGTTGATCATCGCCCATCGCCTCAACACTGTGATGAGCTGTAACAGGGTCATGGTGTTGGACCAGGGACAGGTGGGTCTTCTGCACCACAGACATATAGAATGCGTCTCAATGGCACCCTATTCCCTATGTAGTGCACTGCTTTTGACCAGGGCCTATAGGGAATAGGGTGCCATTTGAGACGCTGCCATATCATTCTATTTCTTCTGTGTTTATTTGAGAGGGACTTGTAACCATTTGTATCTATTGAATCATACCAGTGGCTAATGAAACACATTTGACGTCTTCTAATTCTGGGTTTGTAGTATAGTGTAAAAATATATACAGGGCCTTCAGAAAGTATTCACACCTTCCTTGACTTTTTCCACATTTTGTTGTGTTACAGCCTGAATTTAAAATGGATTCGATTTAGATTTTTTTTCACTGGCCTACACACAATACCCCATAATGTCAAAGTGGAATTAATTAAAAATGAAAAGCTGAAATGTCTTAAGTCAATAAGTATTCAACCCCTTTGTTATGGCCAACCTAAATAAGTTCAGGAGTAGAAATGTGCTTAACAAGTTGCATGGGCTCACGCTGTGTGCAATAATAGTGGTTAACTGGATTTTTTATTGACTCCCTTATATCTGTACCCCACACATACAACTATCTGTAAGGTCCCTCAGTTGAGAAGTGAATTTCAAAGACAGATTCAGCCACAAAGACCCGGAAGGTTTTTCAATGCCTCACGAAGAAGGGCATCTATTGGTAGATATGTAAAAAGCAGACATTGAATATCCCTTTGAGCATGGTGAAGTTATTCATTACACTTTGGATGGTGTATCAATATACCCAGTCACTACAAAGATACAGGCGTCTTTCTTAACTCAGTTGCCGGAGAAGAAGGAAACCGCTCAGGGATTTCACCATGAGGCAAATAGTCACTTTAAAACAGTTAGATGGCTGTGATATGAGAGAACTGGATGGATCAACAACATTGTCTTTACTCCACAATACTAACATAATTGACAGAGTGAAAAGAAGGAAGCCTTTACAGAATAAAAATATTCTAAAACATGCATCCTGTTTGCAACAAGGCACTAAAGTAATACTGCAGAACCATGTGGCAAAGAAATTTACTTTTTGTCCTTAATACAAAGTGTTATGTTTGGGGCAAATCCAATACAACACATTACTGAGTACCATTCTTCATATTTTCAATTATAATGGTGGCTGGATCATGTTATGGGTATTCTTGTAATCGTTAAGGACTGGGGAGTTTCAGGATAAAAAAGAAACGGAATGGAGCTCAGCGCAGGCAAAATCCTAGAGGAAAACCTGGTTCAGTCTTCCACCAGACAGATGAAGTACAATAATCTAAAACACAGGGCTACACTGGAGTTGCTTACCAAGAGGTCAGTGAATGTTCGTGAGTCGCCAAGTTACAATTTTGACTTAAATTATGGCAAGACCTGAAAATGGTTGCCTAGGAATGATTAGCAACTAATTTGACAGAGGTTGAAGAGTTTTGAAAAGAATAATGGGCTAATGTTGCACAATCCAGGTGTGGAAGCTCTTACAGCTGAAATTGCTGCCAAAGGTGCTTGTACAAAGTATTGACTCATGGGTGTGTGAATACTTATGTCAATTAGATATTTCTGCATTTCATTTTCAATAATTTAGCAAACATTTCTAAAAACATGTTTTCACTTTGTCATTATGGGGTATTGTGTGTAGCTGGGTAAGAAAATAATAAATTTGAATTCCGTCTGTAAAACAGCAAAGCGTGGAATAAGACAAGGAGTATGAATACTTCCTGAGGGCATTGTATTTAACGCCTTTACACTTGTGGGAATTGGCCTATATGGATAGGACTAAATTGAAATGTTTCTTACAGAAGAAATATGGAAAACATATGCATGACCATGGTAACAATTAAACAGGAACAGTTAGGAGATTGTGGGCAAATGATTAGACTAAAGGTGAGGACACAACAGTTTACCTGACACAATAATGAACCCAAACATTACACTGTTGCTTTTATGTGCATTTTACATTTACTGTACTTTTCATCTCATTTGACAATAACAAAATATGAAAATACTCTGGATACATTCAGTAACATGATGATAATATTCCTGGAAAATGTGGGACAAGTGCAACATAAGAGAAAAAAATGACATGGATTTGAGTGAGAGGTCTAACTGGTGTTTCCAAGTGGTGTCACACTTCTCCAAAGTGTGCCCAGTTCCTAAGTAATTTCAATGCAGAAGAGTATTCAACTATAAGGTGCTTTTTTGAGCTCTCCTAGCTGTGCTGTTGAGGAACTAGAGCAAGTACACTTGTAGTTGTTTTGTTTGGAACACAGCCCTGAAAACTCCTGCCTTTACACAATTACTGTTGTTTACGCAATCCAAAAGCGGTCCATTTTATAAATCGCAATCTGGGACAGGTGGGTATAATTTGAAAGCTTGTTCTATTGCCAACATGACTAGCTAAATTATAAAATACAATATTACACTGCTAGGCTTTCACAAGGCAATTCAGAGAAGCAGAACATCATTTTGGTGGGCTTAGAATAGAGTCTTAAGTGCATTGATGCGTGGTGTATGGCAAGTTTTCATCACAATACAACAAACAGGCTCATTCTGTTCAAGACAACCCAGGGTATAACGCCATGTCATCTTGTAATTGTATATCAAACATAGTCATCATAAACATTGACACTGTATATTACATTAGTTTTATGATATGGAAATGTGAAGTGCACATTTGGGCTCACGGGTGTTTGACGTCAAAGTGGTATTTTTCATTGTAATCCTCAACGTCTCATATTTCAGAATGCATTGAGTCCTCTTAATTTACAGCTTTTCCCTCACTCAGACAAAAAAAAAATTGAAAATTGCTCAGTTAGCAGGAGGGATGGGGGCAATTTCTTGTCACGGGGTGCTCAAGTTCAGAACGGCTGTCAGTCAAAACCCATACAGCGCTGTGAAGAACAGAGCCTGAGCTCTGACGTCATGTATAGTATGTTACTGTACAGCCACTGTGTTCCAATTTAGGCACTTATCAGTGTCCATATCTGCAATTTTCAACCTGTATATTGGTACGAGTGTAAAGGGTTAACAGCATATACTAAACAAAATATTTGATATACTACTGTATACCTAAGGAAACATTTTTCTAGTGGGTCGAAATACTTGTTGGTCAGAACTTGTTTATTTTCTTCATTCCAGATTTTGGAGTTCGACACCCCTGCTGCCCTGCTGGCAGATGACAACTCCAGATTCCGTGCCATGATCGAGGCATCTAACGGCAAGCTCAGTGACACAGAGCAGTGAACCGAGTCGAATGAGTACAAATTAGCGCTTATAAAACGAGGCAATACAGCAGAGGACATGACTTGCACAATCTTTGAAGATTACCATCCTGCCATGGAGCAAGTAAGATGTTATTTTAGAAGGCATTAACAGAGGTTCTTACAAACGCTGCTAAATCTAGTGATGTCTGTTGATTTCAAAAACCAATGATGACTTCATGAGTATGATGACAATGTTCCAAAAGACGCATCAAAGATGTGGATCTATTGAGAGTTGGGAGTATCGTACCTGCTGACCTTTACTGCTGTGTGGAAAGAGATCATTTCTCAGAGCCAAAAGGAGAAAGTGCAAATCAAGAGCAATGACTCTACAACGGCACTTTATATTCCATGATGAAACACTGAAGCGTCTGAGAACACTGAATGTTGCTTCCTTTCACCCTCTCTCTACAGGGCTATCAGTGAGACTTGGAAGAGAACGTTAAATTATCTATATATTTCACTGATATAATTCGAAAGGAACCTATCACTTGTATAAGCCTCAATGCTAGTTGGTGGAATGGATTTTATATTATGATATTTGCAAACAATACAGCCAGCACATTCATCAGTCAAATCACTGGGCAACTGAGACTTCCAAAGAATCACTTTGATACACCAAAGTAACCATTCCACATGAGCAAGGTCAGGAATATATTGACTGATAATATGTCAAGTTATAATAAGGCAGATTATTATATGGTAATCATTTCAGTGAATCCTAACAGATGCAGTGTATATGTGCCTCTACAGTTATGTCATTCGTTGTGTAGTAATGTTGTAGCCTATGCTTTTTGGAATTGCATTTGTGTTATGTTCTGTTCTGGGTGAATCTTATGCTGGTATGTCGGAACTGTATCTGCATAGTCTCTTGTTGCAGGGTATATGGCAGGAATGTCGTTTTTATCAACGTGTAATCATTCTGTTGTGTAGTAATAAAGCACAGTTATATTCATGGAATTGAAGAACAACAAAACAGAGTTGTGGAACAAATAATGAAAGGTACTGAGTATTTAGAGTATTTTTTTGTTCTAAACAACCACAGACAATGTCTGCAAATCAGTGTTTTTGGATGACGTTTTGGATTGTAAACATCTAGATGCCTTAAAAAAACAAATGTTCATACACTGAGCAGACATTGTGTGCAATAAGCAATATGTTGCTAGAGAAATCGTAAAAATGGTCTTGTAAAAGACTTGCGATTGTAATTTGCTATATTTTTTTATTCTTAAATGTTAAGATTTTTTTTGTCATAGAAATGCTTTACCAATAAAAATGTTTTCATACTTGAAATATTGTCCTTGCATTCATTGTTCTCGCGTATGGTGCCTTCCTGGCATGCATGGTGCTCTGACAATTAATTAGATCAATAGTCCATGGGCCAGAGGGCCAAATTTCACATATTGGTCCACTATGGGGTGGCAAGGGTAATGTCTGTGAGCTATATTTTGGTATGATAACCACTATCGGACATTGATAAATTGTGGTAATCACTGCATGAATGTTATGACCCCTATGCGGTTAATTGGGACAACTGGATTTAAGAAATGTATTATAAAACAACAATCTTCTCAAAACAAGGTATTGATATGTTATTAACTTCATAATACAACATGAAAGAAGGCATGGAACAATTTGAATGGTAGTGACATCTCTATGGGCCCAACGTGGAGGGTCAAAGGTCATACATGTATGCATTTTGGGGTATACATCGAGCCAGAATGGACGTACGGTATAGGGAAGTGCTCCATTATGACATGGTACGTAGATAATCATCACCAAAAATCACAAGGAGACCCATTGAGACATTTTTGCATTCGGAAAGTATTCAGACCCCTTCCCTTTTTTCCACATTTTGTTACATTATAGCCTTTTTCTAAAATTGAGAACTTTTAAAAATGTAATCAATCTACACACACTACCCCATAATAACAAAGGGAAAACAGGTTTAGACATTAATGCAAATGTATTAAAAATAACAAACAGTAGTACCTTATTTACATAAGTATTCAGACCCTTTGCTATGAGACTCAAAATTGAGCTCCGGTGCATCTTGTTTCCATTGATTATCCTTTGTTTTTACAACTTGATTGGAGCACCTGTGGTAAATTCAATTGATTGGACATGATTTGGAAAGGCACACACCTGTCTAAATAAGGTCCTACAGTTGACATTGCATGCCAGAGCAAAAACCAAGCCATGAGGTCGAAGGAATTGTCTGTAGAGCTCTGAGACAGGATTGTGTCGAGGCACAGATCTTAAATGGAAGAAGTTTGGAACCACCAAGACTCTTCCTAGAGCTGGCCGCCCGGCCAAACTGAGTAATCGGGGGAGAAGGGCCTTGGTCAGGGAGGTGACCAAGAACCGATGGTCACTCTGACAGAGCTCCAGAGTTCCTTTGTGGAGATGGGAAAACCTTCCAGAAAGACGATCATTTGTGCAGCACCCCACCATTCAGGCCTTTATGGTAGAGTGGACAGACGGAAGCCACTCATCAGTAAAAGGCACATGACATCCCGCTTGGAGTTTGCCAAAAGGCACCTAAAGGGCTCTCAGATGATGAGAAGCAAGGTTCTCTGGTCTGATGAAACCAAGATTGAACTCTTTGGCCTGAATGCCAAGCGTCACATCTGGAGGAAACCTAGCACCATCCCTACAGTGAAGCATGGTGGTGGCAGCATCATGTTGTGGGGATGTTTTTCAGCTGCCGGGACTGGGAGACTAGTCAGGATCAAGGAAAAGATTAACAAAGCAAAGTACAGAGAGATCCTTGATGAAAACCTGCTCCAGAGCACTCAGGACCTCAGACTGGGGTGAAGGTTCACCTTCCAACAGGACAACGACCCTAAGTACACAGCCAAGACAATGCAGGAGTGGCTTCGAGACAAGTCTCTGAATGTCCTCAAATATGTCAGGAGAGACCTCAAAATAGCTGTGCAGCGACGCTCCCCATCTAACCTGACAGAGCTTGAGAGGATCTGCAGAGAAGAATGGGAGAAACTCCCCAAATACAGGTGTGCCAAGCTTGTAGCGCCATACCCAAGAAGACTTGAGGGTGTAATCGCTGCCAACGGTGCTTCAACAAAGTACTGAGTACTTGCTGTTCAGGGTTTTAGGCTGGGTTTTTGTGTAGAACTTTGTGATATCTGCTGATGTAAAAAGGGCTTAATAAGTACATTTGAGTAAAGGGTCAGAATACTTATGTATATGTAATTACATTTTTTAATTAGCAAAAAATTCTAAACCTGTTTTTGATTTGTCATTATGGGGTATTGTGTGTAGACTGACGAAACAAATCATCTTTATCAATTTTAGAATAAGGTTGTAACGTAACAAAATGTGGAAAAAGTCAAGGGGTCTGAATACTTTCTGAACGCACTGAATATACAAAACATTAAGGACACCTGCTCTTTCCGACCAGGTGAATGCAGGTGAAAGTTATGATCCCTTATTGATGTCACTTGTTAAATCCACTTCAATTCAGGACGCCTACAGCACCCGATGTCACAGGAAGGCCAAAAAGATAACCAAGGACATCAACCACCCGAGCTATGGCCCGTTCATCCAGAAGGCATGGTCAGTACAGGTGCATCAAAGCTGGGACCGAGAGACTGAAAAACAGCTTCTATAAAATACAGTATATAGATATGAGTAATGTAACATATGCAATTTCATATGTATATACTGTATTCTAGTCATTCCACTCTGACATTGCTCGTCCTAATATTTACAGTATATATTTCTTAATTTCATTATTTTACTTTTAGATTTGTGTGTATTGTTGTGAATTGTTAGATACTACTGCACTGCTGGCGCTAGGAATACACGCATTTCGCTATACCCGCAATAACATCTAAATAAACTCAGAAAAAAAAGAAACAACCCTTTTTCAGAACCTGTCTTTTCAAGATAATTCGTAAAAATCCAAATAACTTAACAGATCTTCATTGTAAAGTGTTTAAACACTGTTTCCCATTCTTATTCAATGACCCATAAACAATTAATGAACATGCACCTGTGGAACGTCGTTAAGACACTAACAGCTTATAGACGGTAGGCAATTAAGGTCACAGTTTTGAAAATTTAGGACACTAAAGAGGCCTTTCTACTGACTCTGAAAAACACCAAAAGAAAGATGCCCAGGGTCCCTGCTCATCTGCATGAACGTGCCTTAGGCATGCTGCAAGGAGGCATGAGGACTACAGATGTGGCCAGGGCAATAAATTGCAATGTCCATACTGTGAGACGCCTAAGACAGCGCTACAGGGAGACAGGATGGACAGCTGATCGTCCTCGCAGTGGCAGACCATGTGTAACAACACCTGCACAGGATCGGTATATCCGAACATCACACCTGCGGGACAGGTACAGGATGGCAACAACAACTGCCCGAGTTATACCAGGAACCCACAATTCCTCTATCAGTGCTCAGACTGTCCGCAATAGGCTGAGAGAGGGGTGATGGTCGGATTTGCGTTTATCGTCGAAGCAATGAGCGAGACACCGAGGCCTGTACTCTGGAGCGGGATCGAGGTGGAGGGTCCGTCATGGTATGTGGCAGGTGTGTCACAGCATCATTGGACTGAGCTTGTTGTCATTGCAGGCAATCTCAACGCTGTGCGTTACATGGAAGATATCCTCCTCCCTCATGTGGTACCCTTCCTGCAGGCTCATCCTGACATGACCCTCCAGCATGACAATGCCACCAGCCATACCGCTCGTTCTGTGCGTGATTTCCTGCAAGACAGGAATGTCAGTGTTCTGCCATGGCCAGCGATGAGACCGGATCTCAATACCATTGAACACGTCTGGGACCTATTGGATCGGAGGGTGAGGGCTAGGGCCATTCCCCCCAGAAATATCCGGGAACTTGCAGGTGCCTTGGTGGAAGAGTGGGGTAACATCTCACAGCAAGAACTGGCAAATCTGGTGCAGTCCATGAGGAGGAGATGCACTGCAGTACTTAATGCAGCTGGTGGCCACACCAGATACTGACTGTTACTTTGATTTTGACACCCCCCCAACCTTTGTTCAGGGACACATTATTCAATTTCTGTTAGTCACATGTCTGTGGAACTTGTTCAGTTTATGTCTCAGTTGTTGAATCTTGTTATGTTCATACAAATATTTACACATGTTACGTTTGCTGAAAATAAATGCAGTTGACATTTTTATTTATTTATTTATTTCACTTTTATTTATCCAGGTAGGCAAGTTGAGAACAAGTTCTCGTTTACAATTGCGACCTGGCCAAGATAAAGCAAAGCAGTTCGACACATACAACAACACAGAGTTACACATGGAGTAAAACAAACATACAGTCAATAATACAGTAGAAAAATAAGTCTATTTACAATGTGAGCAAATTAAGTGAGATAAGGGAGGTAAAGGCAAAAAAAAGGCCATGGTGGCGAAGTAAATACAACATAGCAAGTAAACACTGGAATGGTAGATTTGCAGTGGAAGAATGTGCAAAGTAGAGAGAGAAATAATGGGGTGCAAAGGAGCAAAATAAATAAATAAATACAGTAGGGGGAGAGGTAGTTGTTTGGGCTAAATTATAGATGGTCTATGTACAGGTGCAGTAATCTGTGAGCTGCTCTGACAGCTGGTGCTTAAAGCTAGTGAGGGAGATAAGTGTTTCCAGTTTCAGAGATTTTTGTAGTTCGTTCCAGTCATTGGCAGCAGAGAACTGGAAGGAGAGGCGGCCAAAGGAAGAATTGGTTTTGGGGGTGACCAGAGAGATGTACCTGCTGGAGCTCTTGCTACAGGTGGGTGCTGCTATGGTGACCAGCGAGCTGAGATAAGGGGGGACTTTACCTAGCAGGATCTTGTAGATGACCTGGAGCCAGTGGGTTTGGCGACAAGTATGAAGCGAGGGCCAGCCAACGAGAGCGTACAGGTCGCAGTGGTGGGTAGTATATGGGGCTTTGGTGACAAAACGGATGGCACTGTGATAGACTGCATCCAATTTATTGAGTAGGGTATTGGAGGCTATTTTGTAAATGACATCGCCGAAGTCGAGGATCGGTAGGATGGTCAGTTTTACAAGGGTATGTTTGAGAGGACGTTTCTTTTTTTGCTGAGTTTATGTGTATGTGACCAATACATTGATTCTTGATATGCCACACCTGTCAGGTGGATGGATTATCTTGGCAAATGAGAAATGCTCACAAACAGGGATATAAGCAAATTTGTGCACATCATTTGAGAGAAATAAGCTTTTTGTGCAATGGGAACTTTTTGGGATATTTTATTTCAGCTCATGAAACATAGGAGCAACACTTTACTTTTTGCATTTATATTTTTGTTCAGTGTAGATGGGTTTTATAATTGTTCCTTTTGTCCAGGTGAGAAAGGGCAGTGAGGAGTGCAATAGAGATTACGTCGTCTGTGGATCTTTTGGGGGCGGTATGCAAATTGGAGTGTGTCCAGGGTGTCTGAGATGAAAATATGATGAGACAGCTTCTGAACAAATTGTTATCTCCATAGGCTAGGCCAGGTGTTCTCAAACTTTTTGGGGCCAGGGACCCCTTTTACAGCACCCTCATAATCAGAACACAACTGAAGTGAGATAAACTCCTTGTATGCTATTTTTAACTGACTTTGGGCCATGTTAAGGAACATTTAAAAAGCCCTGCCTCTTGGCTTCAGAGAGAAAATTGATCCGTTTTCAATCTAATTTCCTGCAATTCTACACATTTTGTCACAGGCATAAATATTTTTGTTGTTGCAGCTTTAAAGCTAATATCATACAATTCTACACATTTTGTTTTAAAGCTTACATTACAGTGCATTAATGTTAAGTAATATACATTTTGGGGAATACAAGAAGTATTGAGTTGAAAAATGTATAGTTGGTGGAGTACTGTGGATATCAATATCCTTGTGAACCTCCCAAGCACATGTTGCCCAAGGTTAAAAACATAAATTGTAGATTCATTATATTACGTTGTATTGTATTACTCCCTCTAAATGTAATCCACGCATGCCTTGTCCAAAATTCGTTGAATCTGTTTTTGTTAGTATTAATAAATACACCCTAAAGTACCGCGGACCCCCACTTCGAGAACCCCTGGGCTAGGCTACATAATATTCATCCAACTTTCTGTTCAGCAAATCGATTTATTTCTTCAGCCAGACAGAAACAATTTGTACAATGAAAAGAGACGGTTTAGCGGACATACACTTTGTTGCAATATCAGACAGAGTAAATTCCACACTATGCATTAAACATACTGTTTCAGCCAATCAGCATTCAGGATCTAAACTAACCGGTTTATAAATAAACATATAGCATGAGTAAAAATGGGGGAAAATAATAAATAACTTTATTTTTTAGCTAGAATATGAAATGACATGCAGTGGGGTATTATGGGATATATTTGAGTTTTCTTGTCTGCATTGGTCTGCGTCGGCGTTCTTCCGGCTTCCAAGACTCGAACGGAAAGGGGAAAGCCTTGGCTGTGATGCCGCTGGATGATGGCTGCTTTCGGGATCTTAAGTTACGAACACCGGCCCCTGAAGCGGCCACGACTCGGACCTCCGGACGTTTATCCACAAGACCCAAAGCAAAAAGAGGTCAGATAAACTTAAATCGTGTGTCAAACCAACGTTGCAAAGAGAAATTGACACAAAGAGCCTATTTGGAAAGGAGCCCTTAGCTACGCTATGGTTGCTAACGTTAGCTAACGTTAATCCCACCAGACGGCTATCAGGCCCAAACCAGTCTCTCTAGTAATAACAATGAACAGCTACTTGGCTTGTCAGTTTGCCTGCTCGCACTGAAAACACCAACCAGCTAGCTGGCTAGCTATCTTGATAGCTTTCTATGGGGCTAACGTTAAGTCGTAATTTAGTTAACGCTAGCTAGCTAAATGATACGACAAATATAATTTGGTTAACTTTCAAATTAACAAATATTTCACGAACCGTTGTTTGCATTTCAAATAACGTTAACTAGCAACACAACTAGGATACATTTGGAGCAGCTTGGTAGATAGTTAGCTAACGTTAGCGTTATTAGCAACTAGCTACCGCAGGTTAGCTAGTTAAATGTCGTCATTCATGGTCATGATGTATTTAGCTACTTTGACATGTCACTTAACGTTTCTGGCATACGTGGAATGGGATCCTAATACTTAGTAAAACAAATTAAATAATTGACTAACAAGCTCAACTCAATTTGATCATGTAGCTAACTAGTTACCTAGTTGGCAAAGCAGTCCCCCACTGAGATAATCGTTTGTTTTGTAAACAAAGGTGGAGAATGTGGTATCCAGTGTCCAGTACATGTGCTCATTGGGTGACTTCATCAACTGCATGGTTTGAATTTCACAATAGAGAACTAATGTAAATAATTTGTGTTCCAGGATGAATTGACTGCGTTGAATGTGAAGCAAGGATTTAATAATCAACCGGCTGTGTCTGGGGATGAACATGGAAGTGCTAAAAATGTCAACTTCAATCCCTCAAAGGTGATCTTCTACTCATCACTGTTTCTTTGTCATCTGTATCAGACACACGTAGTGAATAATGATGCATGTTGTAGGATCTCTTGTTCATAGTATATTTTCCTATTACCCAAACAGATTAGTTCAAACTTCAGCAGCATCATTGCAGAGAAGTTGCGCTACAACACATTTCCAGACACAGGCAAACGGAAGCCTCAGGTCAACCAGAAGGACAATTTCTGGCTCGTTACTGCCAGGTCACAAAGCTCTATCAACAACTGGTTTACAGACTTGGCTGGGACTAAACCCCTCACCCAGCTGGCCAAGAAGGTAGGACTTTGTACCAAAACACCCCTGGGGGCACGTTCAGCAGAGCATCACATTGTGATAGAAATATGTTACTGTATGTAAAACAAACAAGACTCTGACATGTAGACTAAGGAATCATGCTGGCTCTATTCATGACATTTATATCTGCAAAGTTCCAACATGTTTGACTGCTGAACGTGGCCCTATTCTTCCTGTGACCAACTCAAATTTAACCGCAATATGTCTGCCTTGGGAGACTTATACACTATCTTCCTAATATTATTCAAAGTAACTACGTTGCGATTTATAAGACAGACTTGTAAATTATAAAAAATGTATGTTATTTTTCTGCTGCATCTTCCTTTACTGGGTTTGTTTGGGTTTGTGTACCAGGTGCCGATCTTTAGTAAAAAGGAGGAGGTTTTTGGCTACTTGGCCAAGTACACAGTACCTGTGATGCGTTCGGCATGGATGATCAAGATGACCTGTGCGTATCACGCCGCCATCACAGAAACAAAAGTCAAGAAGCGGCACGTGATTGACCCCTGCATAGGTAATCAAGCACTCCTTAAAAAATATATAGCCTAACCATCCTCCCTTGAACAACATCGTTTTTTAAAAATGATTGAGCATGTTCCAGCTAGCCCCCTGTGGCCAAAACTCCTCAATAATGGAACATTCCAATATCCTGAGTGTTCACTGCCATTTAGAAAAGATAGGCTGCTACATCTCTAGAATTTTGCTCAGTCATGCTGCATTAACAGAAGCATATGCCACTGGGATGAATTGAACTCTTAACTGTATGTTCTTTCTGTCTGCACTGCAGAATGGACTCAGATCATCACTAAGTACCTGTGGGAGCAGTTGCAGAAGGTGGCCGAGTTCTACCGCCAGTCTCCCAGCCAGGGCTGTGGCTCCCCCCTCCCGGCCAATCCGGCCGAGGTGGACACGGCCATGAAGCAGTGGGAGTACAACGAGAAGCTGGCCATGTTCATGTTCCAGGTTGGTTGGTCCTTTGGTTTGTCTGTGTGCCTGCCTATCGCAGGTTCCACGTCTGTCTCCACCGGGGACCTATGTATCTGCCATGTCTGATGCGTTTGATAAGCAAAATAAATATGCTTCAGTTGGTAGAGCATGACCCTTGAAACACCAGGATCGTGGGTTCGATTCCCGTGGCAACCCATGCATCAAATGTATGCACACATGACTGTAAGTCGCTTTGGATGAAAGTGCCTGCTAAATGTTATATTAATTTTGATATACAGTGCCTTCGGAGAGTATTCAGACCCCTTGACTTTGGGGAGTTTCCCTCATTCTTCACTGCAGATGCTCTCAAGCTCTATCAGGTTGGATGGGGAGAGTTACTGCACAGCTATATCAAAATCTAATTTTATTTGTCACATGCACCGACTACAACAGGTGTAGTTGACCTTAACGTGAAATGCTTACTTGCAAGACCTTAACCAGCAATGCAGTTCAAGAAATAGTTAAGAAAATATTTACTAAATAAACTAGTAGAAAAGTAACACAATAGAATTACATAACAATAACAAGGCTATATACAGGGGGTACCGGTATCGAGTCAATGTGCGGGGGTACAGGTTAGTCGAGGTAGTTTGTACATGTAGGTTGGTGTAAAGTGACTATACATAGATAATAAACAGCGAGTAGCAGCAGTGTAAAAACAAAGGAGGGGTCGAAGTAAATAGTCCGGGTGGCCATCTGATTAATTGTTCAGCCGTTTTATGGCTTCGGGGTAGAAGCTGTTAAGGAGCCTTTTGGACCTAGACTTGGCGCTCCGGGTACCGTTTGCCGTGCGTTAGCAGAAAGAACAGTCCATGACTTGGTTGCCTTTTCAGTTCTCTCCAGAGATGTTCGATCGGGTTCAAGTCCGGGTTCTTGCTGGGCCATTCAAGGACAGTCAGACACTTGTCCTGAAGCCACTCCTGTGTTGTCTTGGCTGTATGCTTAGTGTCATAGTCCTGTTGGAAGGTGAACCTTCACCCCAGTCTGAGGTCCTGAGCAGGTTTTCATCAAGGATCTCTCTTTACTTTGCTCCATTCATCTTTCCCTCAAACCTGACTAGTCTCCCAGTCCCTTCCACTGAAAAACATCCCCACAGCATGATGCTGCCACCACCATGCTTCACCGTAGGAATGGTGCCAGTTTCCTCCAGACATGACGCTTGGCATTCAGGTCAAAGAGCAATCTTGGTTTCATCAGACCAGAGAATCTTGTTTCTCATGGTCTGAGAGTCCTTTAGGTGCCTTTTGCCAAACTCCAAGCAGGCTGACATGTGCCTTTTACTGAGGAGTGGCTTCTGTCTGGCCACTCTACCATAAAGACCTTAATGGTGGGGTGCTGCAGAGATGATTGTCCTTCTGGAAGGTTTTCCCATCTCCACAAAGGAACTCTAGAGCAGAGTGATCTTCGGGTTCTTGGTCACCTCCCTGACCAAGGCCCTTCTCCCCCGATTGCTCAGTTTGGCTGGGCGGCCAGCTCTAGGATGAGTCTTGGTGGTTCCAAACGTCTTCCATTTAAGTATGATGGAGGCCACTGTGTTCTTGGGGGACCTTCAATGCTGCAGACATTTTTGGTACCCTTCCCCAGATTTGTGCTTCAACACAATCCTGTCTCGGAGCTCTACAGACAATTCCTTCGGCCTCATGGCTTGGTTTTTGCTCTGACATGCACTGTCAACTGTGGGACCTTATATAGACAGGTGCGTGCCTTTCAAATCATGTCCAATCAATTGAATTTACCACAGGTGGACTCTCATCAGGTTTTAGAAACTTCTCAAGGATGATCAATGGAAACAGGATGTACCTGAGCTCAATTTCGAGTCTCATAGCAAAGGGTCTGAATATTTCTGTTATTTATTTTTAAATTTGCAAAAATGTCTGAACCGGTTTTCGCTTTGTCATTATGGGGTATTGTGTGAAAATTGCTGAGGATTTTTAATTTACTCTATTTTAGAATAAGGCTGTAAAGGAACAAAATGTGGAAAAAATCACGTGGTCTGAATACTTTCCGAAGGCACTGTGTGTGTGTATATTTTATATATATATATATATATATATATTCAGCAAAAAAAGAAACGTCCTCTCACTGTCAACTGCGTTTTATTTTCAGCAAACCCAACATGTGTAACATTTGTATGAACATAACAAGATTCAACAACTGAGACATAAACTGAACAAGTCCCACAGACATGTGACTAACAGAAATGTAATAATGTGTCCGTGAACAAAGGGGGTGGGGGTCAAAATCAAAAGTAACAGTCAGTATTGTACCAAATACAATGCTCTTAGTTCTAGAGATGTTCAGGACCAGTTTATTACTGACCACCCATTCCAAAAACAGACTGCAACTCTTTGTTAAGGGTTTCAGTGTCTTCATTAGCTGTGGTTGCTGATGCGTATATGGTTGAATCATCAGCATACATGGACACACATGCTTTGTTTAATGCCAGTAGCAGGTCATTGGTAAAAATAGAAAAGAGATGTGAGAGTGAGATGTTACCCCACTCTTCCACCAAGGCACCTGCAAGTTCCCGGACATTTCTGGGGGGGAATGGCCCTAGCCCTCACCCTCCGATCCAACAGGTCCCAGACGTGCTCAATGGTATTGAGATCCGGTCTCTTCGCTGGCCATGGCAGAACACTGACATCCTGTCTTGCAGGAAATCACGCACGGAACGAGCGGTATGGCTGGTGGCATTGTCATGCTGGAGGGTCATGTCAGGATGAGCCTGCAGGAAGGGTACCACATGAGGGAGGAGGATGTCTTCCATGTAACGCACAGTGTTGAGATTGCCTGCAATGACAACAAGCTCAGTCCGATGATGCTGTGACACACCGCCCCAGACCATGACGGACCCTCCATCTCCAAATCGATCCCGCTCCGGAGTACAGGCCTCGGTGTAACGCTCATTCCTTCGACGATAAAAGTGAATCCGACCATCACCCCGGTGAGACAAAACCGCGACTCGTCAGTGAAGAGCACTTTTTTTATAAAAAAAAAATAATAATCTCCCCAACTTTCGTGGTATCCAATCGCTAGTAATTACTATCTTGTCTCATCGCTACAACTCCCGTACGGGCTCGGGAGAGACGAAGGTCGAAAGCCACGCGTCCTCCGAAGCACAACCCAACCAAGCCGCACTGCTTCTTAACACAGCGCGCCTCCAACCCGGAAGCCAGCCGCACCAATGTGTCGGAGGAAACACCGTGCACCTGCCCCCCTTGGTTAGCGCGCACTGCGCCCGGCCCGCCACAGGAGTTGCTGGAGCGCGATGAGACAAGGATATCCCTACCGGCCAAACCCTCCCTAACCCGGACGACGCTAGCCCAATTGTGCGTCGCCCCACGGACCTCCCGGTCGCAGCCGGCTGCGACGGAGCCTGGGCGCGAACCCAGAGACTCTGGTGGCGCAGCTAGCACTGCGATGCAGTGCCCTAGACCACTGCGCCATCCGGGAGGTGTGAAGAGCACTTTTTGCCAGTCCTGTCTGGTCCAGCGATGGTGGGTTTGTGCCCAACGTTGTTGCCTGTGATGTCTGGTGAGAACCTGCATTCAGTCCAGCCTCGCTCAGCCTATTGCGGACAGTCTGAGCACTGATGGAGGAATTGTGGGTTCCTGGTGTAACTCGGGCAGTTGTTGTTGCCATCCTGTACCTGTCCCGCAGGTGTGATGTTCGGATATACCGATCCTGTGCAGGTGTTGTTACACATGGTCTGCCACTGCGAGGACGATCAGCTGTCCATCCTGTCTCCCTGTAGCGCTGTCTTAGGCGTCTCACAGTACGGACATTGCAATTTATTGCCCTGGCCACATCTGCAGTCCTCATGCCTCCTTGCAGCATGCCTAAGGCACGTTCACGCAGATGAGCAGGGACCCTGGGCATCTTTCTTTTGGTGTTTTTCAGAGTCAGTAGAAAGGCCTCTTTAGTGTCCTAAATTTTCATAACTGTGACCTTAATTGCCTACCGTCTATAAGCTGTTAGTGTCTTAACAACGTTCCACAGGTGCATGTTCATTAATTGTTTATGGGTCATTGAATAAGAATGGGAAACAGTGTTTAAACACTTTACAATGAAGATCTGTTAAGTTATTTGGATTTTTACGAATTATCTTTGAAAGACAGGTTCCTGAAAAAGGGCCGTTTATTTTTTTTCTGAGTTTATTTAGATGTTATTGCGGGTATAGCGAAATGCGTGTGTTCCTAGCGCCAGCAGTGCAGTAGTATCTAACAATTCACAACAATACACACAAATCTAAAAGTAAAATAATGAAATTAAGAAATATATACTGTAAATATTAGGACGAGCAATGTCAGAGTGGAATGACTAGAATACAGTATATACATATGAAATTGCATATGTTACATTACTCATATCTATATACTGTATTTTATACCATCTACTGCAGCTTGCCTATGCCACTCAGCCATCGCTCATCCATATATTTATATGTACATATTCCTATTACATCCCAAGTTATTTGGATTTTTATGAATTATCTTTGAAAGACAGGTTCCTGAAAAAGGGTCATTTTTTGCTGAGTTTATGTATGTGTGTGTACGTGTGTGTATTAAAGGTCGACTGATTAATCGGAATGGCCGAATAATTAGGGCCGATTTCAAGTTTTCATAACAATCGGAAATCGGTATTTTTGGACATCGATTTTGCCGATTTTTTTATATTTTTTTTATATATATATTTTTTTACACTCTTTATTTAACTAGGCAAGTCAGTTAAGAACACATTCTTATTTTCAATGACGGCCTAGGAACGGTGGGTTAACCTTTCAGTGATACCCACCCGGGAGCATCCTCATCAAAAAAGCTGACTAGCATAGCCTAGCCTAACGGGACAGGGATATCATACAATATAATTTTCATGAAATCACAAGTTCAATACAGCAAATGAAAGATAAACATCTTGTAAATCCAGCCATAATTTCCGATTTTTAAAATGTTTTACAGCGAAAACACAATGTATTTATATTAGCTAACCACAATAGCCAAACACACAACGGCATATTTTCACCATGTTTCCACCGCATAGGTAGCTTTCACAAAACCCAGAAATAGAGATATAAAATTAATCACTAACCTTGAACAACTTCATCAGATGACAGTCTTATAACATCATGTTATACAATACATTTATGTTTTGTTTGAAAATGTGCATATTTATAGCTACAAATCTTGGTTTTACATTGCAGCCACCATCACAAATAGCACCAAAGCAGCCAGAATAATTACAGAGAGCAATGTGAAATACATAAATACTCATCATAAAACATTTATGAAAAATACATGGTGTACAGCAAATGAAAGATAAACATCTTGTGAATCCAGCCAATATTTCCGATAAAAAAAAAAAAAAGTGTTTTACAGCGAAAACACAATATAGAATTATATTAGCTCATCACAATAGCCAAACACACAACGCCATTTATCCACCGCAAACATAGCGTTCGCAAAAACCAGCAATAGATATAAAATTAATCACTAACCTTTGGACAACTTCATCAGATGACAGTCTTATAACATCATGTTATACAATACATTTATGTTTTGTTCGAAAATGTGCATATTTAGAGCTGCAAATCGTGGTTATACATTGTGAATACGTAGCAACAATTCACCAAAATCTCCGGAGATATTTTGGACAGTCATCTAATCAAAGAACTCATCATAAACTTTACTAAAAAATACATGTTGTACAGCAAATGAAAGATACACTGGTTCTTAATGCAACCGCTGTGTTAGATTTTTTAAAATAACTTTAGTAGAACATACAGCATGCAGTATTGTGAGACAGCGCTCACATATTCTCCGCCTTGTTGGAGCCAACATTTACCACAAAAATACGAAATAACATCATAAATATTCTCTTACCTTTCTTGAGCTTCCATCAGAATGTTGTGCAAGGAGTCCTATTTCCAGAATAAATCGTTGTTTGGTTTTAGAATGTACATTTCTTCTGTCGAATTAGCAACTTTGGCTAGCCATTTCGAGCTCACGTGTCCAAGAAATGTTTGCGCCTGGATGTATCAAATAAAGTCAGAGCCGGAGCAATTCGCCGTGTATACCGAACGCTTTTCAGAAGACAATGTCGAGTTCCCCCGCGCGCCGTCAAACTGATAAAATACCGGACCTGCCACTCCAAAAGCTCTTATTCGGCCTCACATCAAGCTAGACACCCCATTCAACCTTCTACTGCCTGTTGACATCTAGTGGAAGGCGTATGAAGTGCATACATATCGATAAATAAAAGCCAATTGAATAGGCAAGCCCTGACACAGAGCCTCGTTTTCAGATTTTTCACTTCCTGTGTGGAAGTTTGCTGCCAAATGAGTTCTGTTTTACTCACAGATATAATTCAAACAGTTTTAGAAACTTCAGAGTGTTTTCTATCCAATAGTAGTAATAATAATATGCATATTGTATGATCTAGAACAGAGTACGAGGCCGTTTAATTTGGGCACGATTTTTCCCAAAGTGAAAACAGCGCCCCCCTATTCACAAGAAGTTAACTGCCTCGTTCAGGGGCAGAACGACAGATTTTCACCTGGTCAGCTTGGGGGATCCAATCTTGCAACCTTGCAGTTAACTAGTCCAACGCAATAACGACCTGCCTCTCTCTCGTTGCACTCCACAAGGAGACTGCCTGTTACGCGAATGCAGTAAGCCAAGGTAAGTTGCTAGCTAGCATTAAACTTATCTTATAAAAACAATCAATCAATCATAATCACTAGTTGATGACACACATGGTTGATGATATTACTACATATTATCTAGCGTGTCATGCGTTGCATATAATCTGACTGAGCATACAAGTATCTAAGTATCTGCCTGAGCGGTGGTAGTAAGAAGCAGGCGCGTAAACATTCATTCAAACAGCACTTTCGTGTGTTTTGCCAGCAGCTCTTCGTTGTGCGTCAAGCATTGCGCTGTTTATGGCTTCAAGCCTATCAACTCCCGAGATGAGGCTGGTGTATCCGAAGTGAAATGGCTGGCTAGTTAGCGCGCGCTAATAGCGTTTCAAACGTCACTCGCTCTGAGCCTGTGGTTGTTTCCCTTGCTCTGCATTGGTAACACTGCTTCGAGGGTGGCTGTTGTCGTTGTGTTCCTGGTTCGAGCCCAGGGAGGAGCGAGGAGAGGGACGGAAGCTATACTGTTACACTGGCAATACTAAAGTGCCTATAAGAACATCCAATAGTCAAAGGTATATGAAATACACATCGTATAGAGGGAAATAGTCCGATAATTCCTATAATAACTACAACCTAAAACTTCTTACCTGGGAATATTGAAGACTCATGTTAAAAGGAACCACCAGCTTTCATATGTTCTCATGTTCTGAGCAAGGAACTTAAACGTTAGCTTTCTTACATAACACATATTGCACTTTTACTTTCTTCTCCAACACTTAGTTTTTGCATTATTTTAACCAAATGGAACTTGTTTCATTATTTATTTGAGGCTAAATTGAGTTTATTGATGTATTATATTAAGTTAAAATAAGTGTTAATTCAGTATTGTTGTAATTGTCATTATTATAAATAAAAATTTGACAGATTTTAATCGGTATCGGCTTTTTTGGTCCTCCAATAATCGGTATCGGCGTTGAAAAATCATATAATCGGTTGACCTCTAGTGTGTGTGTGTGTGTGTGTGTGTGTGTGTGTATATATATATGTGTGTATATATACACTGCTCAAAATAATAAAGGGAACACTTAAACAACACAATGTAACTCCAAGTCAATCACACTTCTGTGAAATCAAACTGTCCACTTAGGAAGCAACACTGATTGACAATACATTTCACATGCTGTTGTGCAAATGGAATAGACAACAGGTGGAAATTATAGGCAATTAGCAAGACACCCCCAATAAAGGAGTGGTTCTGCAGGTGGTGACCACAGACCACTTCTCAGTTCCTATGCTTCCTGGCTGATGTTTTGGTCACTTTTGAATGCTGGCGGTGCTTTCACTCTAGTGGTAGCATGAGACGGAGTCTACAACCCACACAAGTGGCTCAGGTAGTGCAGCTCATCCAGGATGGCACATCAATGCGAGCTGTGGCAAGAAGGTTTGCTGTGTCTGTCAGCGTAGTGTCCAGAGCATGGAGGTGCTACCGGGAGACAGGCCAGTACATCAGGAGACGTGGAGGAGGCCGTAGGAGGGCAACAACCCAGCAGCAGGACCGCTACCTCCGCCTTTGTGCAAGGAGGAGCACTGCCAGAGCCCTGCAAAATGACCTCCAGCAGGCCACAAATGTGCATGTGTCTGCTCAAACAGTCAGAAACAGACTCCATGAGGGTGGTATGAGGGCCCGACGTCCACAGGTGGTCCCGTGTGGCTCAGTTGGTAGAGCATGGCGCTTGCAACGCCAGGGTTGTGGGTTCATTCCCCACGGGGGGACCAGGATGAATATGTATGAACTTTCCAATTTGTAAGTCGCTCTGGATAAGAGCATCTGCTAAATGACTTAAATGTAAATGTATATATTCACTAAACAGTTTTAAATGGATTGAGTTGTTACTTGGTTAGAATTTTGTGACTTCAATGTTTGCTTTTTGTCATTACACAGCTGTCTGTCATGGTAGTATAACCCTATTTCACTATGTCACTGCATAAGCAACGTGCTGCATGCCAGGTTCATTAGGGGAAAAATAGCAGTTAACAGCTAGCAAGTTAGCTTCTATTTAGAGGGTGAGCCATTTCTGTTGTCAACTACACTATGAGGTAACCGATAAGACAATGTATGCATTTTATGACTAAGGCCAGATAGAATCACAAGCAAGACAAAACAGTTTGGGAATTTTTTGGATGATCGTTTCTTGCTCGCCCGCATCATATAGCACATTGTTTACACTGACTAATAGTGAAATGGAGTAATTGCATAAAGATGCGGGATCTTAAGCACAACAAACTCATAGCATGAATTGTACCAATTAGGTTCATAACATATCATACAAATTGCAACAACAAAAAAATGCATGGTGTAACTTATCATAGGAAGTGGATGACGTAGTACACACAAAAAACGGGGTCCCGCTTTCGCTCGTGATCGCCACTTTCAAAACTAATGGATGAAATTATACAAAGTTCTGGAGCATCACTTTAACTTGCCATAAATACTTCATGCTGTAGAAGAACAAGCAATTACAAACGGTTGTTTGCTTGTGTCCAGGATGGCATGCTAGATAGACACGAGTTCCTGACGTGGGTGTTGGAATGCTTCGAGAAAGTCCGACCTGGAGAGGATGAGCTTCTGAAGCTGCTGCTGCCCCTCCTGCTACAGGTAATGCCGCTATACCATCCCTTTAGCTCCCATCTTAATAATAATTTGGTGGGTGCTTATATTTGTCCTATTTCACACGTGTATTAATATGCATGTGTGAATTGGAAATGTGGTTTTTGCTTTTCCCACTCTCCCTGAGACATCCTCGGAGCAATTAGGGTTAGGTTCCTTGTTCAAGGGCACATCGGCAGATTTTTCACCTTGTCAGCTTTGGGATGCGAACTAGAAACCTTTCAGTTACTGGCCATGCCATACAATGCTCTAACCGCTAGGCTATCTTTCTCCTAATGCAGTGATGAATTTCATTCTCCATCCAGTAGCAAACCACGTATTTCATGTGGAAGAAGTAACTTGAGGAGACACTCACAGAGATGTAGTTTATCTTCACTAATCAGAGAAAGTCCAGGTTCTTACATCCTCTAATTATACAATTGGGGACATTAAAAATGTATTTTTCAAATAACTTTTTGTGCAGCAATGGTACATTGTTAATGCGACAAATTATCTTGCAGGGTGATGGCAAGCACCAAGTAAAGTAGCAATCGTCTAACAATAACCTATCTAATGAAAACAAAATCTGACATATGCCCTTGGAAGTGCAGTTTAATCTACTTTAAAGAAAATGTTTTTACCTGAGCTGCAGTAAATGTTAAGTTTTGAATGCCCCCAACTGTACATCATTGAGGCTGACCTAGCTACCCTCCCCCGTTTTTCCCTATATTCCATTGCTGTGATCACTTATCAGCTCTGAAGAGTTAGAACTGACATTGTGAGTCGTGTCCCCTCCCTCACTACTCAGGGGGGGTTAGAACTGACATTGTGAGTCGTGTCCCCTCCCTCACTATTCAGGGGGGGTTAGAACTGACATTGTGAGTCGTGTCCCCTCCCTCACTACTCAGGGGGAGTTAGAACTGACATTGTGAGTCTTGTCCCCTCCCTCACTACTCAGGGGGAGTTAGAACTGACATTGTGAGTCGTTACCCCTCCCTCAGTACTCAGGGGAGTTTGTGCTGTCGGCCTACCTGTCTCGGAGACTGGCCTACTTCTGCACGCGACGCCTCAACCTGCTGCTAAGCGACGGGAGCCTGGGACCCGGCGCCGGGGGGCACCCGGCACACAGCATCCTGGCGCAGCCGGGGAACGCCCTGCCCCCCACACCCACCTCCCAGCCCACGGGGGGCAACCAACCCCAGACCCCCTTCACAGACTTCTACATCTGCCCTCAACACAGGCCCTTGGTGTTTGGGCTCAGCTGCATGCTACAGGTACAAACACACTGAATAGCCTTTCCACTGAATTGAATGGATTGTCTGCTACTGCAGTACTATTACACTACTATTGATATTGCTGTTAAGCCATAAGGCTAGTATAGTAAGTACTATTACACTACTATTAATATGACTGTTAAGCCATGAGGCTAGAATAGTAGGTACTATTAATGTTACTGTTAAGCCATGAGGCTAGTATAGTAAGTACTATTACACTACTATTAATGTTAAGCCATGAGGCTAGTATAGTAAGTACTATTACACTACTATTAATGTTACTGTTAAGCCATGAGGCTAGTATAGTAAGTACTATTACACTACTATTAATGTTAAGCCGTGAGGCTAGTATAGTAAGTACTATTACACTACTATTAATGTTACAGTTAAGCCATGAGGCTAGTATAGTAAGTACTATTACACTACTATTAATGTTACTGTTAAGCCATGAGGCTAGTATAGTAAGTACATGGCTATGTTGGTAAACTAGCTCTGGTTACATTATCAGGTTTGGGATTGTTCCTGATGAAATTCTATTGTAGATTTTAAAAATCCTGATTTCCCATATTGTCAATCATATCCCTGAATTGTTCTTTTCCTGGTCTTGGTTTCATCAGAGTATCGTGCTGTGCTGTCCCAGTGCCCTGGTGTGGCACTACTCTCTGACAGACAGCCGGAACAAGACTGGTTCCCCACTGGACCTACTCCCCATATCCCCCTCCAACCTGCCCATGCCAGGGGGCAACAGCACCTTTACACAGCAGGTAAGGCCCAGAGTCTGGTTCCTGTCAAGGTTTCTTCCCGCCTTGGAAGATATTCCATGCCACTGTACCTTTGCCATTGGCTTTATATTGCTTAGAGTTTTGATTATGACTAATATATTTGGGGTTTGGATTATGACTAATGCATTTGGGGTTTGGATTGTGACTAATACATTTGGGTTTTGGATTGTGACTAATGCATCTGGGTTTTGGATTATGGCTAATGCATTTGGAGTTTGGATTATGGCTAATGTATTTGGAGTTTGGATTATGGCTAATGCATTTGGAGTTTGGATTATGGCTAATGCATTTGGAGTTTGGATTATGGCTAATGCATTTGGAGTTTGGATTATGGCTAATGCATTTGGAGTTTGGATTATGGCTAATGCATTTGGAGTTTGGATTATGGCTAATGCATTTGGAGTTTGGATTATGGCTAATGCATTTGGAGTTTGGATTATGGCTAATGCATTTGGAGTTTGGATTATGGCTAATGCATTTGGAGTTTGGATTATGGCTAATGCATTTGGGGGGTTGGATTTGGACTAATGCATTTGGGGGGTTGGATTTGGACTAATGCATTTGGGGGGTTGGATTTGGACTAATGCATTTGGGGGGTTGGATTTGGACTAATGCATTTGGGGGGTTGGATTTGGACTAATGCATTTGGGGGGTTGGATTTGGACTAATGCATTTGGGGGGTTGGATTTGGACTAATGCATTTGGGGGGTTGGATTTAGACTAATGCATTTGTCAGTTGATTGATTGAATGCCCTCCACGCGCTGAGAGGTTGACATCATTGCATGCCTATTGACTTTGTCTTCTCAGTCGTCCCATCTGCTTATGTCGTCCCATCTGTCTTATCTGTGCTTTTACCTCAGGTCCGTGCAAAGGTCAGAGAAATAGAGGAGCAGGTCAAGGACAGAGGGCAGGCTGTGGAGTTCCGCTGGTCCTTTGATAAATGTCAGGAGACAACTGCTGGTAAGGAAACTGCTCCTTCATGATTAGATCAATAACACCTATAAAATGACATGACATTGCATCCAGACAATGACTATATGGGCTGGTTTCCCAGACAAAGATTAAGACTAGTCCTGGACTAATAATCTAATTCAACAGAGATTCTCCACTGAGCATGCTTTATAGCCCAGCACTAGGCTTCATCTTTGTCTGGGAAACTGGTCCTGGATGTATAAGGAAAAAGGAAATTAGTAACATTTTGTGTTTTACTTGCTTTCACCAGGCTTCACCATTGGAAGGGTCCTACACACCCTGGAGGTTCTAGACAACCACAGCTTTGAGAAGTCAGACTTCAGCAACTCCCTGGATTCCCTTTACAACCGCATCTTCGGCTCGGGCCAGAGCAAAGACGGCCACGAGGTAAAGATGTTTTCTCTTAGATGACCACTCTTGCATATGTCAAGTCTGAAGACTTCAAAGGCCCAGTGCAGTTAAAATGTGATTTTTCTGGTTTTTTATATATCACACACTGCATTTGGAAAGTATTCAGACCCCTTGACTTTTTCCATATTTTCTTACGTTACAGCCTTATTCTAAAATGTATTAAATAGTTTTTTCCCTCATCAATCTACACATAATACCCCATAATGACAAATCTAAAACAGGTTTTTAGAAATGTTTGCAAATGTTTAAAAAATGTACTTATCACATTTCCATAAGTGTTCAGACCCTTTACTCAGTACTTTGTGGTAGCACCTTTGACAGTGATTACAACCTCGAGTCTTCTTGGGTATGATGCTATAAGCTTGGCACACCTGTTTGGGGAGTTTCTTCCATTCTTCTCTGCAGGTTCTCTTAAGCTCTGTCAGGTTGGATGGGGAGTGTAACTGCACAGCTACTTTCAGGTCTCCAGAGATGTTCGATTGGTTTCAAGTCTGGGCTCTGACTGGGCCACTCAAGAACATTCAGAGATTTGTCCCGAAGCCACTCTTGCATTGCCTTGGCTGTGTGCTTAGGGTCGTTGTCCTGTTGGAATGTGAACCATCGCCCCAGTAAGGTCCTGAGTGCTCTGAAGAAGGTTTTCATCAAGGATCTCTCTGTACTTTGCTCCATTTCCTCCAGATGTGACGCTTGGCATTTCAACCAAAGAGTTCAATCTTGGTTTCATCAGACCAGAAAATCTTGTTTCTCATGGTCAGAGTCCTTTAGGTGCCTTTTGGCAAACTCCAAGCAGGCTGTCATGTGCTTTTTACTGAGGAGTGGCTTCCGTCTGGCCACTCTACCATAAAGGCCTGATTGGTAGAGCGCTGCATAGATGGTTGTCCTTCTGGAATGTTCTCCCATCTCCACAGAGGAACTCTGGAGCTCTGTAACAGTGACCATCGGGTTCTTGGTCACCTCCCTGACTGACCAAGGCCCTTCTCCCCCGATTGCTCATTTGGCCGGGCGGCCAGTTCCAGGAAGAGTCTTGGTGGTTCCAAACTTCTTCCGTTTAAAAATGGAGGCCACTGTGTTCTTGCGGACCCTCAATGCTGCAAAAAAAATGTAGTACCCTTCCCCAGATCTGTGCCTTGACACAATCCTTTTTCAGAGCTCTACGGACAAATCCTTCGACCTCGTGGCTTGGTTTTTGCTCTGACGTGCTCCATTTCGAGTCTCATAGCAAAATGACTGAATACTTCTGTAAATACTTTTTTATTTTTTTATTATTATTGTCAAAAATTTCTAGCGCCATTTTCGCTTTGTCATTATGGGGTATTGTGTGTAGATTGAGGGGGGGAAGTATTTAATCAATTTTAGAATAAGGCTGTAATGTAACAAAATGTGTAAAAAGTCAATGTTTTTATACTTTCCTGAAGGAAATTTGCCCAGAAATGATTTTGATATTGAGATAAAAATAGCTGCATTGGACCTTGAATGGTTTTCAATCACATATGAAAAGGCAAAATGTCAAGTGTGAGCAAGAGGCCAACTAACACCATCTGGCCCTAATCATTACTGTAGAATACATAGAATTTCTTCTTCTGGAGACAATGAACTGTATTCCATTGTATTCTTTCAGAAACACTACTTAGATGGGCCCAGGCTTCCGTGCTGTATGGTCTTCTCCCTGACATGTTTCTCTCTGTTTAGATGTCCCCTGATGACGATGCCGTGGTGACCCTGCTGTGTGAGTGGGCGGTGTGCTGCAAGAGGTCTGGCCGTCACAGGGCCATGGTGGTGGCCAAGCTGCTGGAGAAGAGACAAGCGGAGATTGAAGCCGAGGTGAGACAGTGGCCCACGCACTCGTGCACATACACATTTCCGATTCATGACTACAGCACCGTGACTGCCCCACAGTGACACATGGCCTTGTCACTCAGCCACAGCTATTCCTGAGTATTCTCAAGGATACTTCTTGCCTTCTTTCTTGCCTCGTGAGAACAGGTCTCTCTTGCAAAAGAGATCTTAATCCCGAGATTTCACCTGTGTAAATAAAGGATGAAGATGGCCACAGCCTTTAATAACAAGATTCTGAATTGTTTTAGAAGATGTGAGGTATAGGTTTTTGTATTTCCTCAAGGCTATTGTTGTGTGCAATGCTGTCTCAATCCATTTAATTAAATTGTATTCCCTGCAAACTTGTGTATACAAAACTGAAGAAACTATTGTTCAAATGTTATACAATGCTTATCACAGATGTAAGGGATATTTGCTCAATGGCAGTGGTTCTCAGGCTGTGTGTGTGCTTGTCTGTGTTCGCAGAGGTGCGGCGAGTCGGAGGTGGTGGATGAGAAAGGCTCAGTTTCTTCAGGATCTCTCTCGGCGGCCACCCTGCCTGTGTTTCAAGACGTGCTCCTGCAGTTCCTGGACACCCAGGCCCCCATGCTCAGTGAGTCTGCCCTTCACTAGTAGTCAATTATAATCCCTTATTTGGGTTGTCTGCGGCTGCTTCCCAAATCACACCCTATTCCCTATACTGTAAGGTGTCTACCCACTCTGCCCAGATTTCCTAACTTAATACATCTGATAAGCACTGAGCTCTCTTGACAGAGTGGTGCGCTTTCTCGCAGAGACTTTTGAGGATTCTACATGTTGTGGTGTTCGTCTGCAAAGTTGTTTCCGCTGGTCGCAAAAAGCCAAATTAACATGACACAAGCTGAATTAAATGTAAAAGGCTTTGAAAATAAAAAGCTAGCGGTACGCTCAGTGCTCCGTTGATGTTTCACAAATGTTTTTCTGAGAAATCTTTGAAATCATTCATAAGAAAAGTGTATACTAGAATATGAAAATGTATATATTTCCTCTATATTGTTTTATGTCCTCCGGATTTGAGAAGAAAGATGAGTTCCACTGTAAGCCTGTCCGTTAGCCTTAATTCTTCCACAGCATCCAGCCCAGCTGACGCAATGCTATTTTCCAGTTTTTTTTTCTCTGACCTCAATTGATTTAGTCACTCTAATTTTAGCCATCCTACAAGAGTAAAAATGGTACCCATTTTTGATTGAACACCATATATAATGCTCTACTTTTGATTAGGGCACTTGACCACAGCTCTATGGGTCCTGGTCAAAAGTAGTGCACTATATAGGGAATATAGGGTCCCATTTATGCTCCCGCTAGGCTCTCTGCATCTCTTGATTCCAGCACTCTTTTGGATTTAGTCTGCCCAGCGTTTGAGTTGTTATGCACTACTATGGGTTTGGGACTTGAGCTGTACTGCGCTGGCCTGGTTACACATCCACCATAGTGCTGAAAAGGACAATGGTGAAAAGAAAAAATCCACAACAGCACAGTATGGTTCAGGTCAGCAACATAGTGGGAAAAGGGTATTGGTGTTGAGTAGGGTGAAAGAAATCCTGGTTAGAAGATTCCTGGACTCTGGATGGAATAAGCAGAAAATTATGGAATTCCCCACTGGTATTTCTGGAAAACCTGGGAGTTTTTGGAATGTTACCCAAATTTAGCAACCTTAGTGTTGGGTTAGCATGGTACACAGGGTCCTGTGTGGCTCAGTTATCAGAGCATGGCGCTTGCAACGTCACGTTCGATTCCCGCTTTAGCCACCCAATATGAAAATGTATGTGTGCACTACTGTTAGTCGCTTTGGATCAAAGTGTCTGTTAAAGATTATATTATAAAGGTTTATGACTGGTCTCTTACTGCTGCTAATGCTGGAGTGTATAGTGACAAACTATCCCCATCTGTCCCTTCTCAGCGGAGGCAGGCAACGAGAGCGAGCGTGTGGAGTTCTCTAACCTGGTGCTGCTCTTCTGCGAGCTCATCCGCCACGACGTCTTCTCTCACAACATCTACATGTGCACGCTCATCTCCCGCGGGGACCTGGCCTCTGACTCCCACCTGCCCCGCCCCCGTTCCCCTAGTGATGAGCCTTCAGACGAATCAGAGCGCAAGGAGCACGATGCAGGCAGCAGCGTCAAGAACGAGGCATGTTATGTGGTGGCAGCTGTGCTAGTGTCCACGATGTATCATCGGTAGTTACTCACTGCTTTTGAATTGATTTTGGAATGAAACGTGTATTTTCTTTTCTTTATACAGGACACTGGTCTCTCCGAGTTAATGGAGATCGATCACAACTCGAGCGCTAATTTCGATGAGGTAGGTGTATTTGCATCATGCCAGTAGAAGTGGGCAGCTAATGTGTACTAGTGAATATTCTCCCTGGCACAACTACATAGTATTCTTACCTGTGCTCCATCAGACTGTCCCATTCACCTCTGGATAACCTTTCCATGCTGTGTGCAGCCCTATTAACTTGAGTTGTCTCTTGTTTTGTAGATGTTTTCTCCCCCCACTCACTGTGAGTCAAAGGGCAGCCCCTCTCCCGAGAAGCCTGCCCCGGAACAGGAAGGGAAGGGCGCCTGCAAAGACAAGGCCCTGGATCCTGCCTTCCCATTGGTGTACGAGCAGCCCCGCCACATCCAATACGCTACCCACTTCCCCATCCCCCAGGTAAACAGCCCTGAGAGAGGATTTGGCTAGCTCAGCTCTAACTCACAGATGGAATTCAATCTGGGTCATCAGTGCAACTGTAGACCATGATAGCCTTCTGAGCTAAAGCCCAGGCTCTGGGAGCTTTATAGTTTCAGACAAGTTTACTTATCACCCCAGCAAAGCTTAGTGAACTACCGCTGCTTCATTGGGACTGGTTGTTGGTCTAACTCAAGGTAATTTTAGCCCTTCAAGCTAAAACACACATTTTCAGCTTCCTGGCATTGCTTTGCACCCAACCTCAACTACATAGCCTATGAACAAATTGACTCACTCCTTGACACAGTTAGCCCTCTAAACAAAAGACAGATCTCAGATGACTCATAACAACTGGGTGGCTATGTGAACTACCTCCACTATGCATGTATTGACTCACTCCTTGACAGTTAGCCTTCTGAGCTAAAGTCTAGGCATTAGCTATTAGTGCCGACATAAGTCTTCAGATCTCAGGCTATGTGAACTATCTCCACTACATAATGCACAGTGCACACATTGACTGACTTGTCGTCGTCCCCAGGAGGAGAGTGCCAGTCACGAGTGTAACCAGCGACTGGTGGTGCTCTACGGCGTGGGCAAGCAGCGAGACGAAGCGAGGCACGCCATCAAGAAAATCACCAAAGACATCTTGAAGGTGCTCAACCGCAAAAGCACAGCAGAGACCGGTAAGAATAGTACTAGTTCCAGTTCTTATTTGACTCTTGTTTTTAATGACCTCATCTATGGGCCTTCTGTTTTCCCTAGAGCAATATGGCCTCTGAGTTTCTATCTGCCGTTACTTTTAGAATTTTTCTCGTAGAGAAAAAGACTATGCTCGTTCTGGAAACTCCAGACTTTGACATGAATTTCAGCACCAGTCGTGATGCGCAACCATAGATTTATTGAGTGAGGTTGTATATTCTCACAACTCTCAGCAGATGTGCCCCCTGTCTATCACATTACAGATACTGTTTGAGCAGATTGCAGTGAGACGTTATTTTGTTAACTTTGTTTTTGATGGACGCTGTGCCTGTTTTTTAGTGCATCACAAATGGCACCCTATTCCCACTACTTAAAGTAGTGCACTATGTAGGGAATAGGGTACCATTTGAGAGACAGTCTGCTGTTACATCTGCCCCTATCTGATCCCTTCAATAATGTTTCCCAAGTTGAAAACTGTCCTCAGAAACCTTCATATCTCTTCTCCAACACTCTTTCCTCTCTGTTCTTCATTATTGAACACAGGATTTTTGACGATTGACTCCAGGGCTAGCATCCTATATTCAATATTCCTTTCCATCCTGTCCAATTTCTATGCTCGTAGCTGTAATTTGCTGCCACTCATCTTATCTCTCTTAGCATGTGACATTAACAAGGGGGATTTGAGAAGTTATAATTATGCAGCCTAAAGGGCTTTTTTCTTATGTCATTCAAGTCATTTATGTTCAGCCATATTCCTGCTTAGGAGTTGAGCAGATGGCCTTCTGGTTACAAGCCCATTTCCCTTGTGCTTTGCATAACCTTCTCTGTTCCTTTTTAGTTTTTAAGCCATTTGAGCACTGTCATTATAATGTGAACTTTGAAAGTGACGGGCCCTAGGGGCCCTGATCAAAAGTTGTGCACTATATATAGGGACTAGGGTGCCATTTGGGACGGATCAAAAGTTGTGCACTATATATAGGGACTAGGGTGCCATTTGGGACGCAACCATTTGTCATCAGTAGAGCTTTAACCTTTTTAGAAAGGCTGTGTGAGTGTCACGCGCATTCTGAAAGTATTCAGATCCTTTCACTTTTTTCACATTTTGATTCGTTACTGCCTTAAACATTTAATCCATTGTAGAATATTTTTCCCTCAATCTGCACACGATACCCCATGATGACAAAGCAAAAACAGGTTTGGAAATGTATAAAAAATATAAAACGTAACACATTCGCATAAGTATTCAGACCCTTTACTCAGTACTTTTTGAAGCAATTACAGCCTCGGGTCTTCTTGGGTGTGACGCTACAAGCTTGGCACACCTGTATTTGGGGAGTTTCTCCCTGCTCTGCAGATCCTCTCAAGCTCTGTCAGGTTGGATGGGGAGCGTCGCTGCACAGCTATTTTCAGGTCTCCAGAGATGTTTGATCTGGTTCAAGTCCGGGTTCTGGCTGGGCCACTCAAGGACATTGAAACTTGTTGCGAAGCCACTCCTGCATTGTCTCGGCTGTGTGTTTAGGGTTGTTGTCCTTTTGGAAGGTGAACCTTTGCCCCAGTCAGGTCCCGAGCACTCTGGATCAGGTTTTCATCAAGGATCTCTCTGTACTTTGCTCTGTTCATCTTTCCCTCAAAGCTGACTAGTCTCCCAGTACCTGCCGCTGAAAAACATCCCGGTTTGGTGCCGGTTTTCCTCCAGACGTGACGCTCGGCATTCAGACCAAAGAGTTCAATCTTGGTTTCATCCGACCAGATAATCTTGTTTCTCATGGTCAGAGTCCTTTAGGTGTCTTTTGGCTAACTCCAAGCAATCTATCATGTGCCTTTTACTGAAGAGTGGCTTCCGTCTGACCGCTCTACCGTAAAGGCTTGATTTGTGGAGTGCTGCAGAAATAGTTGTCCTTCTGGAAGTTTCTCCCATCTCCAGAGGAACTCTGGAGCTCTGTCAGAGTGACCATCGGGTTCTTGGTTATCTCCCTGACCAAGGCCCTTCTTCCCCGATTGCTCAGTTTGGCCGGGCGGCCATCTCTAGGAAGATTCTTGGTGGTTCCAAACTTCTTCCAATTAAGAATGATGGAGGCCACTGTGTTCTTGGGGACCCTCAATCCCACAGAAATGTTTTGGTACCCTTCCCCAGATCTGTGCCTCGACACAATCCTGTCTCGGAGCTCTACGGACAATTCCTTCAACCTCATGGCTTGGTTTTTGCTCTGACTTGTACTGTCAACTAGGGGACCTTTATATAGACAAGTGTGTGCCTTTCCAAATCATATCCAATCAATTGAATTTACCACAGGTGGACTCCAATCAAGGATGATCAATGGAAACAGGATTCACCGGAGCTAAATTTTGAGTCTCATAGCAAAGTGTCTAAATACGTATGTAAATAATGTATTTGTTTTTTATTTTTAATACATCTCTAAAATACAGTTTCAGCTTTGTCATTATGTGGTATTGTGTGTAGAATGATGAGGAAAACTATTTAATACATTTTATAATAAGGCTGTAACGTAACAATGTGAAGAAAGGGAGGGGATCTGTGTCACGTTCCTGACCTGTTTTCCTTTGTTTTGTATTTGTTTTAGTTGGTCAGGGCGTGAGTTGGGTGGGTTGGTCTAGGTTTGATTTTCTATGTTGGGATTTTGTGTTCGGCCTGGTATGGTTCTCAATCAGAGACAGCTGTCAATCGTTGTCCCTGATTGAGAATCATACTAAGGCAGCCTGGGTTTCACTTGTGTTTTGTGGGTGTTTGTTCCTGTGTCAGTGTTTGGGCCACACAGGACTGTTTCGGGTTAGTCACGTTTGTTGGTTTTTTGTATTTTGTAGTGTTTGTTGTTTTTCCATTAAATAATGAATACTTACCAATCCGCATCTTGGTCCGATCCATGCTCCTCCTCGTCTGAGGAGGAGAACGACTACGACAGCCGTTACAGAAACACCCACCAAAACAGGACCAAGCGGAGTGGAGATGGACGGCAAGAACAACAGCAATGGGGAAAAGAGGAATGGACTTGGGAGGAAATCCTAGACGGGAAAGGACCCTGGGCAGAGCCAGAGGAGTGTCGCCGCCCCAAAGCGGAGCTGGAGGCAGCGAAAGCGGAGAGGAGGTTTTATGAGGCGAAAGCAAGGCAGAGCGGCTGGAAGCCCGAGAGGCTCACCCAAAAATTTCTTGGGGGGGGGGCTAAAGGGGAGTGTGGCGAAGCCGGGTTGGATACCCGAGCCAACTCCCCGGGCTTACCGTGGAGTGAGAGGGCGTCGTACTGGTCAGACACCGTGTTATGCGGTGGAGCGCACGGTGTCCCCAGTACGCGTGCTTAGCCCAGTGCGGGCTATTCCACCTTGCCGCACTGGGAGGGCTAGGTTGGGCATCGAGCCGGGTGCCATGAAGCCGGCCCAACATATCTGGCCTCCAGTACGTCTCCTCGGGCCGGCGTACATGGCACCAGCCTTACAGGTGGTGTCCCCGGTTCGCCTGCATAGCCCAGTGCGGGCTATTCCACCTCGCCGCACTGGCAGGGCTACGGGGACCATTCAACCTGGTAAGGTTGGGGAGGCTCGGTGCTCAAGAGCGCGTGACCTCCTTCACGGTCCGGTATATCCGGCGCCACCTTCCCATCCCAGCCCAGTACCATCAGTGCCGACACCACGCACCAGGCTTCCAGTGCGTTTCCAGAGCCCTGTTCCTCCTCTACGCACTCTCCCTGTGGTGCGTGTCTCCAGCCCAGTGCCTCCAGTTCCGGCACCACGCACCAGGCCTACTGTGCGCCTCAGCAGGTCAGAGTCGGCCGTCTGCCCAACGCCGCCTGCGCTGCTTGCCTGCTCAGCACAGCCTGAGTCTGAACTGCCTGCCTTCCCAGCGCTGTCTGAACTGCCTGCCTTCCCAGCGCTGTCTGAACTGCCTGCCTTCCCAGCGCTGTCTGAACTGCCTGCCTTCCCAGCGCTGTCTGAACTGCCTGCCTTCCCAGCGCTGTCTGAACTGCCGGCCTGCCCAGCGTGGTCTGAACTGTCTGCCTGCCCAGCGCTGCCCGTCTGTCCCGAGCCTTCAGAGCCGTCCAGCCAGGACCTGCCAGAGCCGTCCAGCCAGGACCTGCCAGAGCCGTCCAGCCAGGACCAGCCAGAGCCGTCCAGCCAGGACCAGCCAGAGCCGTCCAGCCAGGACCAGCCAGAGCCGTCCAGCCAGGACCAGCCAGAGCCGTCCAGCCAGGACCAGCCAGAGCCGTCCAGCCAGGACCAGCCAGAGCCGTCCAGCCAGGACCAGCCAGAGCCGTCCAGCCAGGACCAGCCAGAGCCGTCCAGCCAGGACCAGCCAGAGCCGGCCAGCCAGGATCCGCCAGAGCCGGCCGCCAGCCAGGATCCGCCAGAGCCGGCCGCCAGCCAGGATCCGCCAGAGCCGGCCGCCAGCCAGGATCCGCCAGAGCCGGCCGCCAGCCAGGATCCGCCAGAGCCTTCCGCCAGCCAGGATCCGCCAGAGCCTTCCGCCAGCCAGGATCCGCCAGAGCCTTCCGCCAGCCAGGATCCGCCAGAGCCTTCCGCCAGCCAGGATCCGCCAGAGCCTTCCGCCAGCCAGGATCCGCCAGAGCCTTCCGCCAGCCAGGATCCGCCAGAGTCTTCCGCCAGCCCCTCAGTCCGGTGCTACCCCTCAGTCCGGTGCTACCCCTCAGTCCGGTGCTACCCCTCAGTCCGGTGCTACCCCTCAGTCCGGTGCTACCCCTCAGTCTGTTACTGCTCTTTGGAATAGTGGGATTGACATGGAGGGTGGATATTGGGAGGAGGCAACGGAAGCGGGGGTTGACTATGGTGAGGTGGGGACCACGACCAGCGCCAGAGCCGCCACCGTGGACAGACGCCCACCCAGACCCTCCCCTAGACTTTGTGCTGGTGCGCCCGGAGTTCGCACCTTAAGGGGGGGGTTCTGTCACGTTCCTGACCTGTTTTCCTTTGTTTTGTATTTGTTTTAGTTGGTCAGGGCGTGAGTTGGGTGGGTTGGTCTAGGTTTGATTTTCTATGTTGGGATTTTGTGTTCGGCCTGGTATGATTCTCAATCAGAGACAGCTGTCAATCGTTGTCCCTGATTGAGAATCATACTAAGGCAGCCTGGGTTTCACTTGTGTTTTGTGGGTGTTTGTTCCTGTGTCAGTGTTTGGGCCACACAGGACTGTTTCGGGTTAGTCACGTTTGTTGGTTTTTTGTATTTTGTAGTGTTTGTTGTTTTTCCATTAAATAATGAATACTTACCAATCCGCATCTTGGTCCGATCCATGCTCCTCCTCGTCTGAGGAGGAGAACGACTACGACAGCCGTTACAATCTGAATACATTTGAGTGGCCTTTTATTGTCCCCAGCACAAAGGAGAAATGCTCACCAACAGGAATGTAAACAAATTTGTGCACAAAATTCAAGAGCAATGAGCTTTCTGTGCGTATGAAACATGTTTTGAATCTATTTCAGCTCATGAAACATGGGACCAACACTTTACATGATGCGTTGTATATATTTTTTGATAGGACTTTGATTTGTCTCTTCTCTGTCAGGAGGAGAGGAAGGACAGAAGAGAAAGAGGACTAAGCCTGAGGCCTTCCCCACAGCAGAGGACATATTCTCCAAATTCCAGCACCTCTCCCATTTTGATCAGCACCAGGTCACCTCTCAGGTGAGACATCCCCCCCATAGCTGTTCAGTCTCATCATTTTAAGTGTGCTCCAAAACTTGCTATTGTAATCGTCAAGTTATTCGGTAAAAATCGATACTTATGATATGTCCGCCATTCAATTCTTCTGGAGGTACAGTTAAATGATTCTCATAAAACAATGTCTTTAATTGCAAACTGATATTTTCAATTACTTTACTAGAGTATACAATGTTATGGATATTCAGTAGGCCTGTGTAGTAGTGATGAAGTTCGGCTCTTTACTGACAAGTATTTTTGGCTCGTTCAGTCAAAATAACCAATCTTTTGACTAATTTCGTTAATTTGAGTCAGTAATACCGCGAACGATGGACCTGAAAACTCGAAAGAGTTATGATCAGGGTTGGAAATTAACATCTGCCAAATGCGGGAAGATTTTGTCATTGGTAGAATTTATATTTTACCAGCCACGTTGGCGGGTGGTCACACAGAGCATTTGGAAACGGTTTTGAAAAATCCAAAGCCCACATGTAAATGTTGGTCCAATTGTCAAGAAAGGCTACTAAAGTGTGACTTTGTCCCTGTGTTTCTTGGCTAGTTACATCGTTCTGTTCACACGCTAGGTTTTTCAATGTTAGTTTGAGTTTGCTGTAACTGTCTGCTGCAGTCTGAGATTTTATTTTTTATCACCGACAAGCAAGTTCCCAAATTACTATGGTAATGGCCTGTCCCTTGTTAAAGGGCCATCTGACATTTTTTTGTCTCACCTTATGATTGTGCTTGATTGAGCATGGATCACTCCCTCAAAAAATAGTACATTTCCAAGCCTGATCATGATTCTACTAGCATGGCGTTCACCATAGGGGGCTTATTGGAGCTGTCATTTGTGACAGACTTGTAAACGTGTGCTTTAAACTATGTATATTGGTTGATTCCTAGGCATACAAATACAATTATTTATTGATAGTTTTGAAACAAGGTCTAGTTGTGGCCGCAACCAGACTAGATTGTGAAATACTCTTGGCGGAATGCATTGACTACTGTCAGGGTAATAAGTATCCTGACAACTCACATTAAATTCTTCCGCTGCTCTGTTGTTCGCTACATACTGTACATCCCATTGCTGAGAAGAAACAAATATGCGTGGTGTAGCGTTTGGCCAGAGCAAGGAGTCTGGGTAGTCAGGCAAGGTAATAAACACAGTCGTTCGCTAATTGAAGCCCCCCGAACGATTGGAGTTTGTTGAGCAGAGGCTTTTGGATTCTCAAAGCTGTGTCCATCATAACATTCAATAATCAATTAATTGCAGTCATTCTTGCTCCAATGTGATCAATTATCAGTTCAAAACACAGTGGCGTGTATTCATGTATGCTCAGGGAAGCCAGGCTTCCCACAAAAAATGTACCCCCCCCCAAAAATGTATCTTTCGTCTATCTGTTTCATAATTTTCCTTCAATTCACAAGAGGCTGAATGTATCTCACAGGAGGAAGCATCTGAGCGAGCGAAACAGCGCCCCTCTGTCTCTCTACGTGTAGGCCATCTATCTGATGCTGTCTGGTCCAAATGAGTTTGACATTGTTACCGCCCGTAGCATTGAAGACAAGGGATGCCTGCGATCATTTGGCCTTGGCTTCCCCAGTGATTTTTACCCACCGCTACTGTCTAAACATGTATTTTTCTTCTCTATGCTCATGACCTATTGTCCTGCACGCATATGACCTGCAGTTGGTGGTCGGAGCACGTCTCTGGAGCCGCTGAGCCGGAGGAACATGTATTAATCCTGCTGTAGGACTCATTGCGACCAGCAGGTCAAAAAAAATTGTCACCCAGGGGAAAAAATTACTCAAGTCAGTAAAAAGAGTTGTTCCAAAATAACTCATTGTTAGCGAACTGCACATCACTACTGTGTAGAGGTAATAATCCTGTTGGCCTTCTCTCTGACTAGGTGTCCAGGAATGTTCTGGAACAGATCACCAGCTTTGCCTTAGGGATGTCCTATCACCTGCCCCTTGTCCAGCACATCCAGTTCATCTTTGACCTCATGGAGTACTCCCTCAACATTAGTGGCCTCATCGACTTTGCCATTCAGGTATAGCTTTGTCTATAATGTCAAGTATATAATATAATATAATGTCATATAATCACAGCATTTAATTCCACTTCTCATATTTATACAGTAATATTTCCTTTAATGTCTACTCTTATGCCTGAGTCTGCTTCTCTCTCACCGGTTTCTGTTAGTGGTTGTTTACTGCTGTTCTCCCCTTTATGCTTTAGTATCATTTGTATGAATCGTCTTTCTATAACCTTCTCTCTCTTCCCTGTGCATTTGTGTGTATCTAGCTGCTGAATGAGCTGAGCCTGGTGGAGGCAGAGCTGCTGCTCAAGTCATCCAGCCTGGTGGGTAGCTACACCACAGGTCTGTGTCTGTGCATCGTGGCCGTGCTGAGGAGGTACCACTCCTGCCTCATCCTCAACCCAGAGCAGACGGCACAGGTCTTTGACGGGTAAGTCTTACAAGCTTAACCCTTTAGGCTTTAGCCAGACTGCTCCGTGGAGAACGGACACCAAATTAGAAAGGGTGAATTTTGGTCTGTGTGCGTGCTCCTCTTTTCTAATTGGCTAATGTAACCGTCGGCCTGCCAAAAGTTTAACTCGTCTGAACTTTTTGTTCGTTGACCGTCAACGTGCGACGCCCATTGAGAAAGCATTGGAAATCACAGATATGGATCAAATCTACGGGCCAATTTGGCTGTGCCCTTAACCGTTCACCTCTATAGCCTGGTTGCTAATGTTATCCAAGCCTTAAAGATTCACCTCTATAGCCTGGGTGCTAATGTTATCCAAGCCTTAACCATTAACCACTATAGCCTGGGTGCTAATGTTATCCAAGCCTTAACCGTTCACCTCTATAGCCTGGGTGCTAATGTTATCCAAGCCTTAACCGTTCACCTCTATAGCCTGGGTGCTAATGTTATCCAAGCCTTAACCATTCACCTCTATAGCCTGGGTGCTAATGTTATCCAAGCCTTAACCATTCAGCTCTATAGCCTGGGTGCTAATGTTATCCAAGCCTTAACCATTCACCTCTATAGCCTGGATGCTAATGTTATCCAAGCCTTAACCATTCACCTCTATAGCCTGGGGGTGCTATTCAATAACATTGCGTTATTGGATGCAGAAACAGTTGGGTACCTAATCTATTCACTGCCAATAAACCCGCCTCTGTTTTCTTTACAGACCTGGGTCATAGAAAATTGTAACTAAATCAAATACGCCCCTCAAATACTTTGAAGTGTGGACTATTCCATTGGTGCCCTTGTATCCTGCACTCGATTCAACCTGTCTTCTATAACTCATTTAGTACAGAAAGCTTGTTTTAATACTATTCATTGACCAGGTTGCGCATCGTGGTGAAGTCGGGGGTGAACCCAGCCGACTGCTCCTCAGCCGAGCGCTGTATCCTGGCCTACTTGTACGACCTCTATACCTCCTGCTGTCACCTAAAGAGCAAGTTTGGAGAGATCTTCAGGTAAAACATCAACATACACTAGCAACTGTTCAATGCAGTTTTATTGTATACTGTAGTTTCCCTGTGATGTTTTAGGAGGCCAAGTCATGTTACATGCTAATATTGTGTTGAAACTAAAATATTTTGCCCCACATGGTAGCCATATAATGATAGGAGAACCAATCGGTGTCCTTTCTCTCCCTCTTTTGTCCAGTGAGTTCTGCTCCAAGGTGAAGAACTCCATATACTGTAACATCGACCCGTCTGACTCCAACATGCTGTGGGACCCTGTGTTCATGATGGAGGCCATCGCCAATCCGTCGGCCCACAATTTCAACCACAGCATGGTGGGTAAGATCCTCAATGACAGCCCCGCCAACCGCTACAGCTTCGTCTGCAACGTGCTCATGGACGTGTGCGTGGACCACAGGGACCCCGAGAGGCAAGCATTGTTTTTCTATAAAACCATTATCAACAATCAATTATTGGTATGTCCTGATGCATTGAAACAATATAGGATTCTTGACTTAGTAACTGTCAACTCACCAGGTATACGTATCTTACCTGAATTCAATAGTAAGGTGTTACGAGTTTAATGTCTATCTCTGCAGGGTGAATGACATTGGGATCCTATGTGCGGAGCTGACTGCCTACTGTCGCTCTCTGAGTGCTGAGTGGCTGGGCGTCCTCAAAGCCCTCTGCTGCTCCTCCAACAACGGCAACTGTGGCTTCAACGACCTCCTGTGCAATGTGGATGTGAGTGTTCACACTCGCAGCATACACACACCTTGCAATAGCCTTGCGCCTCTCTCTCTGCACCAATTAATGTGCATTGCTCACTCAGGCTCTGTGAGGCACGGGTTAGAGGGGAACACTGGCAGTTCACATCAACTGTGAACATTTCCTCTCTGTTTCCTTCTCTCTTCCGTCTCAGGTCAGCGATCTCTCCTTCCATGACTCTCTGGCCACCTTCGTAGCCATCCTCATCGCCCGCCAGTGTCTTCTTCTGGAGGACCTGGTCCGCTGCGTAGCCATCCCCTCCCTCCTCAACGCTGGTAAGAGCTCCTCTGTCAGACCCTTAGCCAGGGTCCTAATACATTAGGCACCAAATGGAAGAAAACAAACTGAAACATTGAGGGACTACCTGGACTTTTCCAATAAGAAATGTACTAGGGCTGGGTGATATGGCCAAAATCTCATCCTGATAACGATACATATCACGATATAGCACATTTTCTGTAAATTAAATGAACGTTTATATAAAATGACCATGTAAAGGCCTATTTCTTATTATATTTTGAATTATAATCAAACAAATAAAAGGTACTTACTCATATTTTGTTTTATTTAGAACCTGTGCAAATTTTAAATTAAGCATGTAAAAATACGAATGTATAAAATCTATAAAGGTAAATAGAAAACACTTCAACTACAGTTGCAAACAAAATAAATGTAGGCCTAAAATATATATTTTTTTGGGGGGGGGGCTTGCTTGTTTTGCATGTTATTTTGGCATTAATACGTGTCACATCAATTTGCATTTGGTACCTTGGGTCGAGTGTTGGCACCAACTCACGAAACCCCCGTTTCTCGAATTGGAGCCGTGTCTTTGCAGATGTAAGTTGTAACTGCAGCTGTTATCTCCTTCCAGCTTCGTGATTCTTTGCCATATGGTGTGCCGCGGGCAAAAGTCTCTTGCAACGTCTGAGTCGAGGGTTTGTTTTGAGCACTCGACTGTACTTTTTGGGGTCTTATCCGTAGACTCTCCGTACTGTTTTACATGATTCTTGCGTAGGTGGTAAAATAGGTTAGTGGTGTTTCAGCCTGTTTTCGGGACCGGCCTCCGGCATATTTTGCAGTGCACGGTTTTTCTGTGTTGTACTTTTCATACCCAAACCACGTCCATGAGACCGAAGTTGCCTCTCTTTTAGGTACGAGCTCTGTGTCACGTAGACTGTCTTCGATGTTTGTTTGTTTCGTCCAATTGACGAAGAATATTGCCGTAAAGAGTGTGATTTGCGACACAACGAAATAAACGATAGAGCACAATATGAAACGATAGACATTTTTCTATTGTCATACGATATATATTGTCATATCGCCCAGCCCGTTTTGTTGGAAAACGTTTTCAAGCTCATGCCCCAATGAATACCACCCAGACTTTAACTAACAGATTCTCAGGTCCAAGTCTCTCCACAGGATCTATATTTAATGTAGCCCAGCTACCCAGCCAACAGGTCCTGTTAGAAATTATTGAATGGTACACCGAGGCCTGCCCTGCCTGAATGACACTCCAGGTTCTGAAGGAACTCCCTGCCCCATAATGCATTGCTTACTTATGTTTGTCTGAGAGGGAGGTAAATGCCACAGTGTGTTTGATCCCTCTCTGCAGTTTGTGTGCACACGCACATGCGCTGTGGCCAGTCAAGGCTGCCCCTTGCTCAGTGGACAAGGCCCCATTCAGCCTGTTTTCAAAGTCTCCTGTGGGCGTTAGTTACCACGCGTGCTGCCAGACAACCCCCTCCACCCTCCCCTTCTCCTCCTTAGCCAGCAGTTCAGCTATGTGTCGAATTCTTGTTTGGCGACACTCCTTCGCAGCCAGGCTCTGAAAATGGCACTTAGTATTTGGTACTCCTTGAAAGTCAATTTAGGACACCTTCCAAGTTCTTCAAGCGCTTCTGTTCTCTGTAGTTGGCTGTGTTATTCATTTGCCATGTCATCTTGACAACTTGAAGCTCAAGGCTGTTAGTGTAAGGTCTATATATTTTGGGTCATACTGGCCCATTCATTATGTATTAGAATTTTGTTTAAATTTGAAGAATTTAGATTCAGTGTTGAGGGCGTGTGTGTGCCCCTCTAACCTACCTCTCTACTGCTCTCTGTGTGTCTCTCCCCCCAGCCTGCAGTGAGCAGGACTCTGAGCCCGGAGCCCGTCTGACCTGCAGGATCCTGCTGCACCTCTTCAAGACCCCCCAGCGCAACCCCTGCCCCCAGGATGGAGCCAAGTCAGGTACACACACAGCAATCCCCGGCACCCCACATTCATTTGAACCCACATCGGAGGAAATGTTAATTAATTAATAAATGCTTTGATTTAATGATTGTTTTAAAGATACAATTTTATATTTTGCAGATAAATCTTCTGTTGGGATCCGGTCGTCGTGTGACCGTCACCTTCTGGCTGCCTCACAGAACAGCATAGTGGTTGGAGCTGTTTTTGCTGTCCTAAAGGCCGTCTTTATGCTGGGTACAACTCTCAGTATTATGCTATTATTTTGTCTTTAAAGTTGCATATAAGTCCACTTATATGACAATTGAATGTGATTAGATTGATGTAATTATAGTTATTAAATGTCTATCTATTACAACTGGTCACCAGTAAGACCACATAACCCTTAAGTTATATTTTTTGTAACATTCTTTCTCCATCTCTCTCTAGGCGATGCAGAACTGAAGGGATCGGGATTCTCTCACCCCGCCGGCCTCGACGACATCGCCGATGACGACATGGGTTCCAAGAAGTCGGGCGGCCGCACCGTCTCCATAGAAACGGCCAGCCTGGACGTGTACGCCAAGTATGTGCTGAAGAGCATCTGCCAACAGGTGAGAACATGAGAAAGAAGGTTATCGTTCACACCAGGGTTACATTTTTCCCTCACACCAGAAGCTGCATATTTCCGAATGCAGTAATGTCCAGGTGTGGAGTCCATTTCATTACAGTTTCATTTCAGTCAACCCAGGAGTAAACTGAAATTCAAATTGTTCAAATTGAAAGCTACTGGAATTTCTGTTCACTTCCTGAATTGAAATGGAATTGACCCCTTCTCTGGTAATGGCACTCTATTTCTATGCATTTAATCCTCTATCCGATAGTCTAAATCCAGATAGATAACTTTTGAAAACGGGTCCTTGGTGCTCTCATGATAGGCAAGGTTGACCCCCCCCCACCCGTTAGTCTGTTATTTTCCTCCACAACACCAACAATTACAAACTTGAGTCATGACCACTACTTCTGTTTTCCACAGAGAAGCACATTGTTTAGTGGTAGTTGCTGAATGTCGACAGGTGCAGTCATTGTAAATCTCAATTTGCTCTTACCATAAATAAAAGGACTGTGTGCCTAGCTGTTGTTGACAGATTGTGTACAGTGGAAAAACAAACTCAGAAAGTATTTTTAAATTGATGTAGTGATTTTTTTATTTTCTTCATATGATACAATAAGTAATTTTTTTATTATGATTTTAATTTCGATTCTCTTTCTGCATTGACTGAATTGAAAACTGAATTAACCCAAACCCTGTTCAGTATATACCCCTTGGTGATCTCTCTCTCTTCACCCATCTCTCCTGCTATCCTCCGTCAGGAGTGGGTGGGCGAGCGCTGTCTCAGGTCCCTGTCGGAGGACAGCAGTGCCCTGCAGGACCCGGTGCTGGTTAACATCCAGGCCCAGCGGTTGCTGCAGCTCATCTGCTACCCCCACCGCCAGCTGGACAGTGAGGAGGGGGACAACCCCCAGAGGCAGCGCATCAAACACATCCTCCAGGTCAGCCCACACAAGCCCTATGCACTGACCACAGGGCTGCGTTCAGCAGGGCACAATGTTGTGGAACATTCAGATAAAAACTTTGTGGAACAAACATGCCTTTCTGTAATGTAGAATAAGGAAACATTACATTTCTGTCTGCGCTGAATGTTGCCCTGGCAACAGACAGCACTTCTCATGGGCAGAGTAGAATTTTCACTTTTCCCTTTTCCATCAAGGGCAGCAGATGTATGACCTAAAAGCTTTTTGTGGAAATTGCTTTGAAATGGTTTTTTGAAGCCATCAAGGCAAGTTGTAAGTGAATCAGTGTCAGCCCTAGATGATCCTTGGGGATGGCTGAGAGCACAGCAGAAAGACGCACACGGCACATTCATTAGAAATGGGGGAGTTGTGGGTGCTAGAAGGAATCAGTGGGTGAACTGTCTCTGAACCCCTGCCTTTGCTCAGCAGACCACATTAGGGTACATGAGTGTTCTGAGTTTTGTGAATGGCATTACTGCCATCTGCTGACTAAAGTGGCGCTACAGGGAGAGTGGAGCTAAAGGTCTCTGACTATTTAACTGCTTGGAGATGATTGTGGTATATAAATGTCTAAAAGTGGTGTCCTATCCTCCTGCCTCTAGAACATGGACCAGTGGACCATGAGACAGTCATCCCTGGAGCTGCAGCTTATGATCAAGCAGAGTACTAACAACGTAAGTTACCAGACTCCAGTGTCCTGTAAGGCCCTGAAAACACTCACAACACTGCCATCTAGGCACAATTAAGCATTTTTGTTTTTTTCAATAAAATATTGATTTAGAATACAATCCATCTGTAAAGTTCAAGTGTGCCTTTGATTCAATGAAGTACATTGAGATAACCCACTTTAATATTCTATGTCATAACCCTTCATAACTGTAGAATGTGATGATAATGGCAGCCATCTTGTTCAGGGATCAATTCCCTGTGATTGAGGTTAAGTGGACGAACTCGTCTTCCTTGTCTCCCTGCAGGAGCTGTACTCCTTATTGGAGAACATCGCCAAGGCCACTATCGAGGTGTTCCAGAAGTCAGCGGAGATGAACTCCACCAACCTCTCAGGGAACGGGTCAGCCGGCGCTGGAGGTTCTGCCTCCAACAGCAACAACCCAAGCAAGAAACCAGTGTTGAGGTGTGTGTGACCTTTCTAAATTCTCTCTTTTTAAAAATAGGTAGAGACTGCGGAACTGTAGGTAACCTCCCCCTCCCGCCCCCCTGAATCCCTTTTCACCAGAGCTGAAGATCTGAATCACGTTCTGCGCATGGGTTTCTTTGCCTCTACTTTACACACACATTTCTGTGGTCCCCCTCCCTTCACAAGTCTCACTGTCAATCGTGAATGATAATTCTTCATGTTTTACTGGTGAAATGTCTATGTAGCAGCTGCATACCAACTATTTGATCTCCATCAGTTTCATGGGGATATGCGTTTAGATCTTCTTGAGTTATACAGTGTTTCAAAGTACGTACAGTGAGTACATTTTAGAGCATGGTGTTAAAAACTGTAGCATACCTGTGTTTTTAGTTTCAATCAAAGCACATATTTTGCCTTGTGATGTCTGCTTTTGAGTTTTGGTCACGCTATTATATTCACTTCTGTTATGTAGAATACTTACATTTTTCAAACATTGATTTTACTTTATTAAACAAGCACCATTCGCCTGAGTAGCCTGAGCATGTGCAGGTTTCTCATAAAGTAAAGAGACTCGCACATGCGGAGAAGCTTCTGGACCTTTAGCTGTCGGAAAGAGGGGTCCAGAAAAGTTGGATCCGCAGCCACACCGTAAAATATATGTAGGAATATTGAGTTATCGGAGAAAACACATGGTAAAAGGGTTATTTGCAATCTTATTATTTGATTATAACTTTTTGTTGAAATGCATTGAAACAAGCATGGATCATAGGTACTACCAATTATCAAATTTCAACCAGAAAATATCCATTGTTTTCATAGTATCTCTTTTGGTTAAACCATTTGAATCCGCTAAAGCGGGGGTCTGAAACAGGTGGTCCGCGGGCCAAAGCCGCCCTGCGAGTGACTGTTTTTGGCCCCCTGAAGATTTCAGTAAAAACTATAAAACCGGTGCGCCTGGCACCTAAAAAGAGACGTGATCGTGTCTCAATGAAATCAAGGTATGAAATTGTTATCAAATACAATCTCTTATTGGGCTTAGTTGTTGTTAATTTGCAATGTACAAATATTTTAATTATGTTCCGGCCCACCGACCATCCGCTGTGACACAAATGATCCCGTGGCTGAATCTAGTTTCCTACCCGTAAGCTAAAGAATCATCAAACATGCTTTCTCATTGTTGGTGAAATCTAACCTCAGCGTAACAGCTCATTCTTTTTGTTTGTGTTCCCCCCAGTTCGTCTGAGCGGTCTGGTGTGTGGCTGGTGGCGCCACTGATAGCCAAGCTGCCCACCTCGGTCCAGGGCCACGTCCTGAAGGCGGCAGGGGAGGAGCTAGAGAAGGGCCAGCATCTGGGGTCCTCCTCACGCAAGGAGAGGGACCGGCAGAAACAGAAAAGGTCAGACAACTCACCCCGACTATTTTGGGTCATTTGGATAATGCTCATTTTGTCAACATAGTTGTACTTTCATCCCGAAAGCGTGATAATCTGTGTTAGATACTAAAAACAAATTGGATGCAGGAGTTATTATGATGCAATTATGATAACATTTTTGCCCCAGCTTCAATATTCCCAAATTGATGGTGGATGTATTGCCCTTACACTTTTGTCTGTTTCCAGCATGTCTCTGCTGAGCCAGCAGCCCTTCCTGTCTCTGGTGCTGACCTGTCTAAAAGGTCAGGATGAGCAGAGGGAGGGCCTCCTCACTTCCCTCTACAGCCAGGTGCAGCAGGTAACACTCAACACAGCCTCTCCTCCATTTTCCTGTCTACCCAAACTCCAAATGCTACGCCACGCCCACAGAAGTTTGTTTCCTTTCTGCAGTGAGTCTGGATGGGAGTTACCTCCCTGACGATTTCTAGAACGCAAACACATTCAAATTTTTCCGATTTGTCCCAGAAATTGATGGGTTGACCCAGAGCCAGAACACACGTGGTTAAAGCAGCGGTTTGAAAATGTCATTGGTTTTAATATTCTGATTACTTAGAGATAATCCAATCACTGATGACTTTGTTTTGTACAACTGTCATTTTGACATCACTTCAACAATGTCAGTCTGAAGTATGTAGCTAACATAGAGCAGCGGAAGAATTCAGCTGGAGGAGTCAGACAACTCCCCCCGTCTTCTCCCACTTCACCTCTATTAGGCCCAAATCCCAACTTGAGATCTGTGTGCATAACTGAAGATTCCGTTGACATCAATGAACACACTTTTGTGTAAAAATGTACATCTCAAGTTAGGATTCCCCCCTCAGTGTGCTTAATGTTGGCTAAATGTGCCGTCTCATACTGACTGCGGCTATTGGCTGCGTTTCCATCTTCCAGATTGTAACGAACTGGCGGGAGGACCAGTACCAGGACGACTGCAAGGCCAAGCAGATGATGCATGAGGCGCTGAAGCTGCGGCTTAATCTGGTGAGGGCTCTTCGTCATCATAGTCATGTTATCCCTGTCATGCCTGGAAGTGGTCACTTGTATCAGTTTGGACCAGATGGTATCTAAGGGGACCGAAATTCCTCACGAGGAAGGATTGGAAAGTGTTAACTTAAAATGACACAACGACTAGGTTCTAGTTTAACAACGTTTACTAAACCGTATTTCCACAATACATGGTTGCCATTGCGCTCAGGTCAGGTCCATCAACAGTGAGACTCCGGCACAGCCGTACTAATAACAGAGTGATAGCACAGAGTAATAACAGAAATATAGGGATACTTAAAACATTAACTTAACAAAGTACGTCTGTAAACAGATGAAACCCAGTTACTTACTGCTACAGAACACTGTTGTTTTATCCATTTAAAGTACGTAGAGATCAAATTATTATAATATTTTTTTTTAACTCTCGCCCCTTTGAGTTTTCATGAACGGTTCTGAAATGCATACTAAAAAGAAATTGGATGTGTTATCTTTGCTGTCCAGGTGGGTGGGATGTTTGACACGGTACAACGCAGTACACAGCAGACCACGGAGTGGGCCGTGCTACTCCTCGACATCATTAGCAGTGGTACAGTGGACATGCAGTCCAACAAGTAAGTCACAACACAACTGCTCACACATTTTAAACTTCATGTGTTCATTTGTTGTTATTGTAATGTCACCATGTAATGCATCCCTGTATAATTTCCTCCCCTCCCGCTCTCTCTTCCACCTCCCGCTCGCTCGCTCTCTCTCCCTACCTCCCTCCCTCACGCTCACTCGCTCCCCCCCGCTCTCTCTCTCTCAGTGAGCTCTTCACCACGGTACTAGACATGCTGAGTGTGCTAATTAATGGCACGCTGGCTGCTGACATGTCTAGCATCTCTCAGGGCAGCATGGAGGAGAACAAGAGGGCTTACATGAACCTGGTCAAGAAGCTCCGGGTAAGATCACACACATCACACTGGATGTACACAATATATACAACAGTATGTGGACACCCCTTCAAATGAGTGGATTCTGCTATTTCAGCCACACCCTTGCTGTATAAAATCGAGCACACAGCCATGCAATCTCCATAGATAAACATTGATGTAGAATGGCCTTATTGAAGAGCTCTGACTTTCAACGTGCCACCGCCAAAGGATGCCACCTTTCCAACAAGTAAGTTGATCAAATTTCTGCCCTGCTAGAGCTGCCCCGGTCAACTGTAAGTGCTGTTATTGTGAAGTGGAAACATCTAGAAGCAACAACGGCTCAGCCGCGAAGTGGAAGGCCACACAAGCTCACAGAACGGGACTGCCGAGTGCTGAAATGCGTAGAAATTGTCTGTCCTCGGTTGCAACACTCACTATCGAGTTCCAAACTGCCTTGAAGCAACATCAACACAATAATTGTTCATCGGGAGCTTCATGAAATGGGTTTTCATGGCCGAGCAGCCGCACACAAGCCTAAGATCACCATGCGCAATGCCAAGCGTTCTCTGGAGTGATGAATCACGCTTCACCATCTGGCAGTACGACGGACTAATCTGTGTGTGGCGGATGCCAGGAGAACAATACCTGCCCAATGCGTAGTGCCAACTGTAAAGTTTGGTGGAGGAGGATTAATGGTCTGGGGCTGCTTTTCATGGTTTGGGTTAGGCCCCTTGGTTCCAGTGAAGGGAATTCTTAATGCTACAGCATACAATGACATTCTAGATGATTCTGTGCTTCCAACTTTCTGGCAACAGTTTGGGGAAGGCCCTTTCCTGTTTCAGCATGACAATGCCCCCATGCACAAAGCGAGGTCCATACAGAAATGGTTTGTCGAGATCGGTGTGGAAGAACTTGTCTGGCTTGCACAGAGCCCTGACCTCAACCTCATCGAACACCTTTGGGATGAATTGGAACACCGACTGTGAGCCAGGCCTAATCGCCCAACATCAGTGCCCAACCTCACTAATGCTCTTGTGGCTGAATGGAAGCAAGTCCCTGCAGCAATGTTCCAGCATCTAGTGGAAAGCCATCTCAGAAGAGTGGAGGCTGTTATAGCAGCAAAGTAGAGACCAACTCCATACTAATGCCCATGATTTTGGAATGATATCCTTGACGAGCAGGTGTCCACATACTTGTGGTTATGTGGAATATATAATAATGTATGTCCTATGTAGCAGAGTATTCCACCATTTTGTATTTTATCTATTGAAGTCAGTGGAAGGGTATTATGCTCTGTGCTCGCCACAAGAGGTCCCCACTCGCCTAGAATTCAGTTGAATCAAACTACTTTCAAAAAATGCTAGGAAACTTTTAAATTAAAAACTTTTTGTCTCGTTCTCTGCTCAAAGGTATCAACAACTCAAATGTTGTGTATTTGCAGAAAGAGCTGGGTGACCGGCAGTCAGAGAGTCTGGAGAAGGTGCGGCAGCTGCTCCCTCTGCCCAAGCAGACCCGTGATGTCATCACGTGTGAACCACAGGGCTCGCTTATTGACACCAAGGGCAACAAGATCGCTGGCTTTGAGAAGGAGGTACAGTACTATGAGCTCTGACCCTTTGAAGGTATTGTCAACTCAATTGTTGCCTGTATTACTGTTTCTCTGTCACCAGTATTGAGATTGACTTTTTGTCCCACACGGTTCTTCATAAAATCTTGTCTTTTAGCTGTTCACTAGGAATGTCTTCAGTAACTTCTCTAAATAGCAGACCTGGGTTTTAGTTCAAATACTTGATTGAGATTGCCTGGAAAAGTGGAACCAATGGAATAGTCCCAAAACTGTAAACCATACACTCTTGTCTAGATGCAGTCCAGGCACCTTCAAATGCTCAAAGTTTCTGAAAACAAATTGTATTTGAACCCATGCCTGCTTAATATTCCTGCCTCTCAACATCGTAGTTGTCAGGAGATATTTGTGGCAACACTAATAATTGTAATTTTTATTGATGTAAAACCATCTTCCTCCTTTACCGTCAGGGTCTCCAAGTGTCGACCAAGCAGAAGATCTCTCCGTGGGATGTTTTCGAGGGCCTCAAGCACTCGGCCCCTCTCTCCTGGGGCTGGTTTGGTACGGTGCGCGTGGACCGTAAGGTGACCAAGTTCGAGGAACAGCAGCGCTTCCTCCTCTACCACACCCACCTGAAGCCCAAGCCGCGCAGCTACTACCTGGAACCCCTCCCCCTGCCCCCTGAGGATGAGGAGCCGCCCACGCCCGCACCCCAGGAACCCGAGAAGAAGATGGCGGAGCCAGTGAAGCCGGAGAAGAGCGTCTCTGTGGTGTCGTCCGATTCAACCAAGAAGAAGACCAAGAAGAAGAAGACACCGTCCACCAACAAGACTGAGGTTAGTGAGACACTGGGACAGGTCCTGTCCAACAAGACTGAGGTTACTTAGACACTGGGACAGGTCCTGTCCAACAAGACTGAGGTTAGTGAGACACTGGGACAGGTCCTATCCAACAAGACTGAGGTTAGTGAGACACTGGGACAGGTCCTGTCCAACAAGACTGAGGTTAGTGAGACACTGGGACAGGTCCTGTCCAACAAGACTGAGGTTACTTAGACACTGGGACAGGTCCTGTCCAACAAGACTGAGGTTAGTGAGACATTGGGACAGGTCCTGTCCAACACTGGGACAGGTCCTGTATTCTACCTAGCCTATCAGAAGGCAAGATGGAGTTGCAACCATGTTATTTATACCGGTCTGATCCTTTCAGATCTAGAAATATAAAGTTACTCATAGCTTTAAGCACTCATGAGTGGCATGTTGACAGGGATTTGAAGGCCTTGTTCTAAGGGTCCAAAAGCTGGATGATGAGGTTGTTGCACATATGACCAGTCTTTTTTTCCCCCTCCAATTTCATGATATCTATTTGGTAGTTATAGTCTTATCCCATCGTTGCAACTCCCTTACGGACTCGAGAGAGAGGCGAAGGTCGAGACCCATGGGTCCTCCGAAACACGACCTGCCAAGCCGCACTGCTTCTTGACACACTGCTCTCTTAACCCGGAAGCCAGCCGCACCAATGTGTCGGAGGAAACACCGTACAACTGACGACCGTGTCAGTGTGAGTGCGCCCGGCCCGCCACAGGAGTCACTAGAGCATGATGGGACAAGGACATCCCGGCCGACTAAACCCTCCCCTAACCCGGACGACGCTGGGCCAATTGACGATTGGCTGCACCTCATGAGTCTCCCGGTTCGTGGCTGGCAGCAACACAGCCTGGTATCGAACCCAGATCTGTAGTGATGCCTTAGACCGCTGCGCCACTCGCAAGGCCCACATATTACCGTTCTATACAAGTAGCATGTCTCATAGAAGATGCACGTCTTCTCCTCTCTACAGGACTATGTGACCCGTACCCAGGGTGGAGTGTCGTATGGAACGTGTATACCCCCAGACACCCTCATAGGCCAGCAGGCCCACCCCTACAGCAGGATAGGCTACAACCAGCAGCCCATGGGCATGTATGCCCAGAACCAGCCTCTGCCTCCAGGTCAGTGCCAACATTATCATTGTCTAAAATCAGGGTTCTGATCCACGATCAGTTTTGCCTTTATAGATCATGATGATTAAGATTACAAGGACAGCGGGGTGTGTACCTGATCTTTGGTCAGCACTCCTACTCTGATACTGATGAATACAGGCCCTATTGTATTTATTACTAGTGTGTTTTTACATTACTATCAAGAAAAGAAACACTCTGGAAACCTGTATTCTTCTCATGACCTTTGAATGTGATGTGTTTTGTTCCATTCCAGGACTAGATTTTAATGCTGGGGTGGAGCAAAACCCTACAACCTTGTAGTTCCCCCAGGACTGTGTAGTTCCCCCAGGACCGTGTTGAAGCTATTTGGAATTTTGACTTTAACGCTCATCTTTTTCCCCTTCAGGAGGCCCTGGTTTGGACACCCCGTACCGACCAGCCCGGAACCCTCAAATGGGCAAGATGATGCCCACGCGGCCCAGCTACCCAGGCATGATGCCCGGCATGCAAGGTGGCATGCCAGGCATGATGGGCATGGACAAGCAGTACCCGATGGGCTACAAGCCCCAACCCAACATTCCGCAGGGTCAGATTCTGCGCCAGCAGCTACAGGTCAGACTGGTGAGTGTGCAGTAACTAGACTCCACTGGAAGGGGACAGTAGTGAGTACAGAGGTTATTTTGGACTGGATCTACCACAGTGTGCCTGAGGGGTTTGCTATAAGTGTTATTAACATGCTCACAGAATAGGACCTTGAACCTGGCTTTCGCTGTACGCAGGACATGTTGATAAGTTTGAGTTGGAATTCACTCCCTGTGGAGAAAAAAATGTTGGCCTTCAGGTGTAAAAAGCAGCACATTGCTTTTAGAGAACGTTGGAGGATGACTGTTGTCTCTTGTCATTTTCAGAACCAGAGTATGATAGGACCACAGATGAGGCAGATGACGCCTAACCAACAATACAGCTCCATGCAGCCAAGTCAGGCAAGTCTTTCAGATGAGACACTCTCAGCAACATTTCATGTGATTTTCTTTCCAGATGAATCAGTACAACCTGTTTTCTTATATTTCCTCCACCTCTGAAATTGACCACATGTATAAACTAGTGTCCTCTATTCCTGATCATCAGTATTCTACCCATCTCCTCCCTGCATATTGGTCCTATTTTCATGAACATTCTGGTTTCCCTCTCTCCATGTGCAGAACATCTCCCAGGGATATACCACGTACGGCTCCCACATTGGGATGCAGCCACACCCCTCTCAGGCGGGTGGTATAGTCCCTCCATCGTATGGAAACCAGGGCTTCCAGGGAAGCCACCCGGGGGCCAACCCGGCCGTGGTGGACTCTCTGAGGCAGAGGCCCAGCGGCTATGTTCACCAGCAGGCACCAGGCTACTCACACACCATGCAGAACACACCAAGGTGGGCAGGAGGGAGGAGTTGCAGAGGGGTGGGGGTGTGGACAATACACCCCAATAGCACAGGGTTGTCTACTGTCCATTTATTAAGGATATTTAGGTTACTTTTAGCTCATATTGTGTTCATGGAGTTCCATTTTTCACTCCTTTTTCTTGCACATATCAAGGCCTTAAATATGTCACATTTAGCATCACTGCCTAGTATCTGGATACAGTGTTATCAGTCAGTCCCACCCAGAAACTGGACTCTTGATTTACTTTAATGAGGTAGATGGGAACATTGGACACTGCAGTCACAGAACACGTCTTTGTTCCATGCTGTAGCACTATTGGACAACAGTGACCTTATTCAAGATATAGTGGTGTATTTATGAAACATTGATGATGTACCTGTCCACTGAATTTCTCTCTTCCACCATCTCCAGGTTTCCCCACCAGTCCATCCAGCCAGCTCCCGTCATGCAGCCCCTGAGCCACATGGGGGTCCACCCGGGCATGAGACCAAACCAGATGCTGGCCGAGCAGCAGCAGCAACAGCAGGCCCAGCAGCAACAAGCCCAGCAGCAGCAGTACCTCAGACAGCAGGCACTCAGAGTATGCTTTGTCTAATTGTCTAAATACTACTAACAATCTCTAACACTACAGACCAACATGGAACAGTGGGTCAATACTATTGCAACAACACATGTACTGCTATTGCCACTCAATGTGCTATATATCTACATAACCACTTGAACATTCATTCAATGCTTTACCTGATGATCTAACACAGGTGTGGACAAATTTGTTTGGCTCTAGGGCCACATGGGGATTTCGAAATTCAACTGAGGGCCACACAGATTTATTTGGGGGGGCCGATTTTGTTCTTCAATCTATTTGCATGCCAGAAAATGGGCTGTTATTTTAAAGAATATAGGTCCAATTTCTACATCATTTCTATCTAGTTTTAGACATTCAAGCGAGGCCTGGAGTTTTTTTGTAACCCAAAATAATCAACCCTAATAACATCCCATGGGCCGTTATTAGCCCACTGCTGCTCTAGTATCATAGTCAGTGTAGGAATTCCTGTATAGTTGTACTATAGTCTAACCCTGCTATTTTCCTGTGTTTGTCCCTGGCCCTATAGGCCCAGCAGCAGGCTCAGCAACAACAACAACAGCAGCAGGCTCAGCAACAACAACAACAGCAGCAGGCTCAGCAACAACAACAGCAGCAGCAACAGGTTCAGCAGCAGCAACAGGTTCAGCAGCAGCAACAGGTTCAGCAGCAGCAACAGGTTCAGCAACAGGTTCAGCAGCAGCAGCAACAGGTTCAGCAGCAGCAGCAACAGGTTCAGCAGCAGCAGCAACAGGTTCAGCAGCAGCAGCAACAGGTTCAGCAGCAGCAGCAGGTTCAGCAGCAACAACAGGTTCAACAACAGCAACAAGTCCAGCCCCAACAAGTTCAACAACAACAACAACAACAGCAGCAACAACAACAACAGCAGGTAGCGTCGGCCCAGCCCCCCGGTACCCAGGCTCAGAACCAGGCCCTGGGCATGCAGCAACCCATGGTACGTTCCACTTAGAGGGTTACGCTGTCAAATTACCCAGGGGTGGTTCCAAAAAGACGGATCAACTTAGCCAACTAACTGTCCTAAATATTCACATTTAACTTAATCTTTTTGAGAAATATAGACTTGAAATTAGCATGGTATAATTGACTTCACTACCAACAACGTGTATTCAAGTTTATCTTTCAAAATGAACCATAAAATGATATGTACAAAATTGTGTGTGTGTATACTATGTATGTGCAGTATCAGTCAAAAGTTTGGACACACCTACTCATGAATTGTAGAATAATAGTGAAGACTTCAAAACTATGAAAGAACATATATGGAATCATGTAGTAACCACAAAAGTGTTAAACAAATCAAAATATGTTTTATGTTTTAAGTTCTTCAAAGTAGCCACTGTTTGCCTTGATGACAGCTGTGCACACTCTTGGCATTCTCTCAACCAGCTTCACCTGGAATGCTTTTCCAACAGTCTTGAAGGAGTTCTCACATATGCTGAGCACTTGTTGGCTGTTTTTCCTTCGCTCTGTGGTCCAACTCATCCCAAACCATCTCAATTGGGTTGAGGTTGGGTGATTGTGGAGGCCAGGTCATCTGATGCAACACTCATCACTCTCCTTGGTCAAATAGCCCTTACACAGCCTGGAGGTGTGTTGGGTCACTATCCTATTGAAAAACAAATTATAGTACCACTAAGTGCAAACCAAATGGGATGGTGTATCACTGCAGAATGCTGTGGTAGCCATGCTGGTTAAGTGTGCCTTGAATTGTAAATAATTAACTGACAGTGTCACCAGCAAAGCACCATCACACCACCACCTCCATGCTTCACGGTGGGAACCACACATGCGGAGATCATCCATTCACCTATTCTGCGTCTCACAAAGACACAGCGGTTGGAACCAAAAATCTCCAATTTGGACTCAACAGACCAAAGGAGAGATTTCCACCGGTCTAATGTCCATTGCTCGTGTTTCTCGGCCCATGCAAGTCTCTTCTTCATATTGGTGTTCTTTAGCAGTGGTTTCTTTGCAGCAATTTGACAATGAAGGCCTGATTCACGCAGTCTCCTCTGAATAGTTGCTGTTGAGATGTCTGTTACTTGAACTTTGTGAAGCATTTATTTGGGCTGCTATTTCTGAGGCTGGTAACTCTAATGAACTTATCCTCTGCAGCAGAGAACTCTGGGTCTTCCTTTCCTGTGGCGGTCCTCATGAGAGCCAGTTTCATCATAGCGCTTGATGGTTTTTGTGACTTGAATGAACTTTCAAAGTTCTTGACTGGCCTTCTTGTCTTAAAGTAAGGATGGACTGTCATTTCTCTTTGCTTACTTGAGCTGTTCTTGCCATAATATGGACCTGGCCTTTTGACAAATAGGGCTATCTTCTGTATACCCCCCCTACCATGTCACAACACAACTGATTGGCTCAAACGGATTAAGAAGGAAAGAAATTCCACAAATTAACATTGACAAGGCACACCTGTTAATTGAAATGCATTCCAGGTGACTACCTCATGAAGCTGGTTGAGAGAATGCCAAGAGCGTGCAAAGCTGTCATCAAGGCGAAGGGTGGCTACTTTGAAGAATCTCAAATATAAAATATATTTTGATTTAACACTTGGTTACTACATGATTCCAAATGTGTTATTTCATAGTTTTGATGCATTCACTATTAATAGTAAATTAAGGGAAAAACCTTGAGTCGGTGTGTCCAAACTTTTGACTGGTACTGTGCATACATGCATACATACATACATATACATACATATACATACATGCATATACAGTACCATAAAAAAGTATTTGCCCCCCTTCTGATTTTTACTATTTCTGCGTATTGTTGATACTGAATGTTATCAGATCTTCAACCAAAACCTTATATTAGATAAAGGGAACCTGGATAAAAGGTGAGCCACTTACATGGTACCGGTTATCCCTAACACAGAGTTGTCCGAAGTTACCTTGCTAACTCCTCAAACCACGTATGTAGTATAGGGCTCTGCTTTCTGGAACACCCCACAAGTCCAAAATCAAACCCTACCTCGCCTTGATCTATTTCCAAATATCACGCTGACCTGAACAGTTATTTGCTAGTCTATCTTTTCACTGAGGTTTGTTCAGTTTAAGGTTAGCGCACCCTGCTTACGTCCAGCCTGGTTTAGTCAAGGCATGGCTAGTGAACTGTGCCCCTCTAGGTTGGCACCAGCCATGTTATTGGATAGAGGTTTGGGTCAGCACGATATATCTCAAATAGATGTTATTCCTATATCGATAAGGATAATGTGGGTATAAGTAATTAGCAGGAAACTAACATATTAAAGATGGCTAGAGGAAACTCCTGCCTTATTGCCAGTTGGGGCCCTCTCGCAGAGTACTGATATGAGATTCACTAGTACAAGACTGACGTAGCCAGACAGAAACGCATTAATAGGAATTTGTATCTTATAAATTGTCTGTTTTTTCCATTAAAAGTTCAACTCAAGTCAATTATTTTTGGGACGAGTTGCATATGCACAAAGGCCTAAATATTGTGTTTTTGGTCGGACAATCTTGTCAACGGTCTCAAACAGTGGTTAAATTTTCGGATTCTGAATATCTGACCTCTCTTGCCTCATCTTTTTTTGTAAATGTGTGCTACTGGAAAGGGACAATGAGTCCCAAGTCATGGTCACAGTATTTTTTTATTAGTTCATTCCTCTCAAATTAGGTTTGATGTGAAGTTATAGCCTGTACGTTCAACCACCGAAATGTGTGTGTGTGTGTGTGTCAGTTCCCACGACAGGGGATGCAGCAGACTCAGATGCAGCAGACTCAACAGCAGCAGCAGACCGCAGCACTGGTCAGGCAGCTCCAACAACAACTCTCAAGTAAGAAAGAGACTCATCATGTCAGTGTACCTTAGTGAGACCTGCTATAGCCTTGTACTAACCCCAGGGTCACATTCATCAGGCACCAAACAAGAAAATAAATCACTAAACGTGACATTCTATTTTCACCATTTCCAGTCATTTTAGGTGTTGATAACAAGTGTGTTCTTTTCTTTTCCCCAGATACACAACCCGGACAGAACACCAACTCATATTACTGATAGTGCTTGTTGTATATTAGTGTGTGTGTGTGGAAGGATAGGGAGACCCTGTGTGTGGTCGTGTCCCCAGCCAGCCTGTAGATTGGCAGATAGATGTGTCCAATGCCCCGCAGACCCCATATTTAGAGGTGTAGGCTCTTAGGAGGGAAAGGCTGCTATTGGCCAAGAAAGACGACCAGGCGGAAGAACCCACAACTCAACCACAGAGGCCCAACATGCCATTCGAAAACCATCTCAACTTCAGTCATGTAATTTCGGAACATCCAAGGAGGGATTGTGCTGTGAAATATTATGATCATGGAGAATAATGGAATGGAAGAGTCTATGTAAAAAATAAGTACAAGAAATTATAAGAATAATGCAATTTTTTATTTTATTTCAATTTGTACAATTTTTCAGTTTAGTGTATTTCTCATTAAATATCATGTCAGTTTTTATGTCTTGTACTTGTGTTTGGTGCATTCTTTTCATCCTGACACAGCATTTTACTAATCAGGTTGTGAATAATCAGGATATTATTAATGATTTTGAAATACTATGAGGAGTCATTATTATCCACTTATTGATTGTAGATAGTATTGTTTTCATTTTTTTGTGTAGTCAGGGTTCACACAGGTCAGTGATTTGTTTTTGTTAAGTCAGAATTTTCTGATATGCATTCCAGAGGGATAGTCAGGGAATTTTGCATATTGATCACTACTTGGAAATGAAATGATCAGAAAAATGTATTCTGTTCTTTTTCCACATTGCATTGCCCAGTGAGCTTTTGTCCATTGTCATGTACATTCTGTAAGGTATATGGAAAGTCATGGAATATTTTAGAAATGGGAACCCTGTTAGATATGTCGCTAAAACCAGGCAGTCCACTAATAAAAAATATCGAGGTTAGTCTTTTTTTCTTCATGCGAGCTTCTGAAAGGACTTTTGATCTAAAACCATGCTCCCGCTTCAACATCTTTATGACTTAACAGAGGCATGATGCTTTCATTGGACAGAGCAACAACAAAAAACTATGAGCAGCACGAAATACAGCAGACTTGTCACAGGGTTACTTGCGCTAACCAAAAAGGTATGCTAATAACTATTGATGCGTCTCAAAAGACGCCCTATGTAATGGTGCAGTACTTTTGACCATGGCGTATGGGCTCTGTTTGATGCGTCTCAAAAGACGCCCTATATAATGGTGCAGTACTTTTGACCATGGAAATGGTCTCTGTTCAAATGCGCCATTTTGGACGCACCCTTTCTAAGAGCTTCCCAGGAGCCTCCGGAGGCACGCAGAGGCCACATTTCGCTCTTTAAACGCATCGCGGTGAGCTTCACATTTTGCAACAATGCGGAGTGCTCCGTATAGCTCAGCATTGACATGATTATTTGCAGGTAGGTGAGGGTGGGAAGTCCTGTATAAACAAACACACACTCACTAACTTCACACCATCGCTGCACTGCTCCGCGAAGCGCAAGAAGTATGAATGTCCTGACTTCTGCAGAAGCTACATCACCATAAATGCTGCACGGCCAATACAGACAACAGATTGCCCATGCGGCGCATTTTACTGGCCATAAGCTACCCTAATTACCAGAGACGGTGGAAACAAATGTCATGACCAGTGATGTACCCAGTGGAGGGGTAAACTCAGTTATGCACCTTTATTTTGTGAGTAGGATTTACATGGCCAAAAACAGACAGAGCTCCTGTTTAGAAATCCTTTATTTAGAAGAATTTAGATCATTGACGTTTCCATCTTGGCCATTGCTGTGCGTGGGGACAAACTTTCCCGAAAAGAGGGGATAGTGTAACAAACCATGCTAACTGTTAGATGATAGTATAATGTAGTGCACAGTAATAAGAAAAAGTATTACTACTATTGGTTGTGGGTTTTTATTGTTGTTATTAATATAATTTTCATGTAAATCATTGATGCTAAGGCTCTCTTTGTTGCATTTTATTTTGGTAGCGGTTAGTTTGTTAGTATTACGAACAAACTACTTCAGGGAGCAACGTCCCTGTCCTTCGTGAGTCCCAGGCTCAGCTGGCCCAGCTGTCAGTACCTAGTAATGCATCTAACACACCGACAGTGTTTTTGCGCAAAATAGTATGCAGCGTCATCTGGATAAGTATGCAACAAAAGTTCAACATTCACCTTCTGCTACCATTTCTGTCAAACCTCTTCGCATACAGTTTGACGAGTTAACAGATGTTTTGAGCATGGCACAAATCATGCTTCATTGACAGCATGGCCAGTGTTGAATGTTTACCATTTTAAACTTGGAAAAGAGACCCTTAATCTTAGACTTTGGACCACACAGCAACTCCATTGAAGAGCAGGCTAATGATTGCTTTGCAATGCTTGCAGTTAGCGGATATGTTTTATCTATAATTTCTCTAAATTATTTCTATTCATTTGACAAGGATTAAAAATGATTTGACAGTAGATTGTCGACTTGATTCATGATGACTGCCAGCTAAGATTTTGAAAGTATGATGTTGACATGATCAGTCCAATGAAAGCTACTGTAGATATGTGATTTTAAGTCATTTTATCTGTGTCCAATGACCTTGAGCCTTCTTGGATGGGCACTTCTAATGTAACTCTATGGCAGCACCCAAGAGGCTAGAATTTTAGAGCTCTGCCCTTAGACTTGGCGGTGACGTAGTGTCCCCATGAGTGACAACACTGAGTCAATCACGGCCAACGCTCCATATTTTCTGTAGGCTTGCTCCACCACCACAGAAAGCACTGAGCTAGGCTGAAACACCTGCATTTTGGAGCTGCCTTACTCAAGAAAACAAAAGCGAACATGTTTGTATGCGGCTTAATTAACTCAATTATATATTTTTTACATTGTTTGCAAACAGATGTGACACGTATTAATGCCAAAATAACATGCAAAACAGGCTAAATGTAGGGCTCAAAACAGGCTAAATGTAGGGCTCAAAACAGGCTAAATGTAGGGCTCAAAACAGGCTAAATGTAGGGCTCAAAACAGGTGGAGCTTTGCCCCCCGCTTGCCCTGAATGACGGGTCACCACTGCATGTCTAGGAAGTTTTACAGATTTGTTGTGGATTCCACAAGAGCTGGGATAATCCCCACGACATCATGAGAGTCTATTACAGCAAACTGGTTGAAAAGAAGGATACATTGAATGTGGATATTGGTGATAAGGACAGCAATATGTTAGTAGAGCCATTTCGTATGTGAGGTGATTACATATGTAAATCATATATGATGATACAAAACATAAATAAGTAATAATAATTGAAAATTATTTAAACTCTGTCATTTGGGCCAGGATTGCGTCAAATATCTATTTTTAACACTTTTGTAACTTGGGCTAGGATTCCATCAAAGATCTATTTTAAACTGTATTGTAACTTGGGCCAGGACTCCATTAACGATCTATTTTCGTCAAGCTTAATGCACTTGACTTTTAAAGGTATTTTACACTTGTGCCGAAAACTGCAGTATTTAGTGTGAACGCGATCTATTCGAACATCAGGGAAAATGCCTTTAAAATTTTAAAGGCAGGTGCGCTTCTCGATTGCGACAACATACCTGTAATTGAAGCTTGGCCGTGACCAAATAAAGAGCAATAATGTTGTTCTCTGAAGAGAGGAGGTGGAGGAGGGTTAAGGGCCCGTTCACACTGCTTGTGGCAAATAAAAGACTGTGCCACAAAGGAAGCCTTTTCATGGTTTTATTTGCAACCTTGCGCAAACTACTACCAATGAAATGGCTTCTTTTGTGTAGTGTTTTACCGTGTGAACAGACCCTAAAATATTACATTTAAACCTTTATGTCAACTTGATGCATTTCATGCCTACAGACGTGAGTGCCACAGGTCAGTATTCATTTAGACAGGGTACCTTAGTGTTATTGGGCACAGGGACTATGGTGGTCTGCATGAAACATGTTGGTATTACAGCCTCAGACAAGGAGAGGTTGAAAATGTCAGTGAAGACACTTGCTAGTTGGTCAACGCATGCTCGGAGTACCCGTCCTGGTAATCCATCTCGCCCTGCGGCCCTGTGAACGTTGATCTGTGTAAAGGTCTTACATCGGCTGCGGAAAGCGTGATCACACAGTCATCCGGAACAGCTGATGCTCTCATGCATGTTTCAGTGTTACTTGCCTCGAAGCGAGCATAGAAGTAGTTTAGCTCGTCTGGTAGGGTCGTGTCACTCGGCAGCTCTCGGCTGTGCTTCCCTTTGTAGTCTGTAATAGTTTCAAGCCCTGCCACATCCGACGAGCGTCGGAGCCGGTGTACTACGATTCGATCTTAGTCCTGTATTGAGGCTTTGCCTGTTTGATGGTTCGTCGGAGGGCATAGCGGGATTTCTTAAAAGCTTCCGGGTTAGAGCCCGTTCCTTGAAAGCGGCAGCTCTACCCTTTAGCTCAGTGCAAATGTTGCCTGTAATCCATGGCTTTTGGTTGGTGTATGCATGTACAGTCACTGTGGGACGTCCGATGCACTTATTGATAAAGCCAGTGACTGATGTGGTGTACTTCTCAATGCCATCGGAAGAATTCCGGAACATATTCCAGTCTGTGCTAGCAAAACAGTCCTGTAGTTTAGCATCTGCTTCATCTGACCACCTTTTATAGACCTGTCTATTATCTATGCATAGTCACTTTACCCCTCACATTGACTCTGTACCGGTACCCCATGTACAGTCGTGGCCAAAAGTTTTGAGAACCAAATCAAATCAATTTATATAGCCCTTCGTACATCAGCTGATATCTCAAAGTGCTGTACAGAAACCCAGCCTAAAACCCCAAACAGCAAGCAATGCAGGTGTAGAAGCACGGTGGCTAGGAAAAACTCCCTAGAAAGGCCAAAACCTAGGAAGAAACCTAGAGAGGAACCAGGCTATGAGGGGTGGCCAGTCCTCTTCTGGCTGTGCCAGGTGGAGATTATAACAGAACATGGCCAAGATGTTCAAATGTTCATAAATGACCAGCATGGTCAAATAATAATAATCACAGTAGTTGTCGAGGGTGCAGCAAGTCAGCACCTCAGGAGTAAATGTCAGTTGGCTTTTCATAGCCGATCATTAAGAGTATCTGTACCGCTCCTGCGGTCTCTAGAGAGTTGAAAACAGCAGGTCTGGGACAGGTAGCACGTCCGGTGAACAGGTCAGGGTTCCATAGCCGCAGGCAGAACAGTTGAAACTGGAGCAGCAGCACGGCCAGGTGGATTGGGGACAGCAAGGAGTCATCATGCCAGGTAGTCCTGACGCATGGTCCTAGGGCTCAGGTCCTCTGAGAGAGAGAAAGAAAGAGAGAGAATTAGAGAGAGAATACATAAATTCACACAGGACACCGGATAAGACAGGAGAAGTACTCCAGATATAACAAACTGACCCTAGCCCCCCGACACATAAACTACTGCAGCATAAATACTGGAGGCTGAGACAGGAGGGGTCAGGAGACACTGTGGCCCCATCCGATGATACCCCCGGACAGGTCCAAACAGGAAGGATATAACCCCACCCACTTTGCCAAAGCACAGCCCCCACACCACTAGAGGGATATCTTCAACCACCAACTTACCATCCTGAGACAAGGCCGAGTATAGCCCACAAAGATCTCCGCCACGGCACAAACCATGGGGGTGCGCCAACCCAGACAGGAAGATCACGTCAGTGACTCAGAATGACACAAATATTAATTTAAATTAAATGAATCTGCTGCCTCAGTTTGTATGATAGCAATTTGCATATACTCCAGAATGTTATGAAGAGTGATCAGATGAATTGCAAAGTCCCTCTTTGCCATGCAAATGAACTGAATCCCCCAAAAACATTTCCACTGCATTTCAGCCCTGCCACAAAAGGACCAGCTGACATCATGTCAGTGATTCTCTCGTTAACACAGGTGTGAGTGTTGACGAGGACAAGGCTGGAGATCACCCTGTCATGCTGATGGAGTTCGAATAACTGACTGGAAGCTTCAAAAGGACGGTGGTGCTTGGAATCATTGTTCTTCCTCTGTCAACCATGGTTACCTGCAAGGAAACACGTGCCGTCATCATTGTTTTGCACAAAGAGGGCTTCACAGGCAAAGATATTGGTGCCAGTAAGATTGCACCGAAATCAACCATTTATCGGATCATCAAGAACTTCAAGGAGACCGGTTCAATTGTTGTGAAGAAGGCTTCATGGCGCCCAAGAAAGTCCAGCAAGCGCCAGGACCGTCTCCTAAAGTTGATTCAGCTGTGGGATCGGGGCACCACCAATACAGAGCTTGCTCAGGAATGGCAGCAGGCAGGTGTGAGTGCATCTGCACGCACAGTGACTTTTGGAGGATGGCCTGGTGCTTGGAATCATTGTTCTTCCTCTGTCAACCATGGTTAACCTGCAAGGAAACACGTGCCGTCATCATTGCTTTGCACAAAAAGGGCTTCACAGGCAAGGATATTGCTGCCAGTAAGATTGCACCTAAATCAACCATTTATCAGATCATCAAGAACTTCAAGGAGAGCCTAAGAACACAGCCATGAATAAAGAATGGTACCAACACATCCTCCGAGAGCAACTTCTCCCAACCATCCAGGAACAGTTTGGTGACAAACAATGCCATAAGGCAAAAGTGATAACTAAGTGGCTCAGGGAACAAAATATCGATTTTTTGGGTCCATGGCCAGGAAACTCCCCAGACCTTAATCCCATTGAGAACTTGTGGTCAATCCTCAAGAGGCGGGTGGACAAACAAAAACCTACAAATTCTGACAAACTCCAAGCCTTGATTATGCAAGAATGGGCTGCCATCAGTCAGGATGTGGCCCAGAAGTTAATTGACAGCATGCCAGGGCAGAGGTCTTGAAAAAGAAGGGTCAACACTGCAAATATTGACTCTTTGCATCAACGTCATGTAATTGACAATAAAAGCCTTTGACACTTATGAAATGCTTGTAATTATACTTCAGTATTCCATAGTAACATCTGACAAAAATATATAAAGACACTGAAGCAGCACACTTTGTGAAAATGTATATTTGTGTCATTCTCAAAACTTTTGGCCACGACTGTATATAGCCTCATTATTGTTATTTTGTGTTACTTTTAATTTTTTTACTTTAAGAAAATATTTACTAACTCTTTCTTGAACTGCATTGTTGGTTAAGGGCTTGTAAGTAAGCATTTCATGCATTTCAAGGATGTATTCGGTACCTGTTGTATTCCGCACATGTGACAAATGTAATTTGATTTGATTCAAAATAAAAAATATAGGACAATACACCCATCACGACAAGAGATATCACAACATACATAAAGGGAGACCCAAGACAACAACATAGCATGGTAGCAACACCACATGACAACAACATGGCAGCAGCACAAAACATGGTAAGAGTTACACACAAGGATACTTTATTGACACACATGAATGAAAAGGTAGTGTAATGGTAGTGGCTATGTAATGGACAGAAAACAGTGGTAATGAATACACTGTATATTCCAAAGCACAATGATAATAAAGGACTGTATAAAGGACCATTAACATCGACGGGGCTGTAGTGGAGCGGGTCGAAAGTTTCAACTATCATGGTCCAAATACACCAAGACAGTCGTGAAGAGGGCACGACAAAACCTTTTCCCCCCTCAGGAGACTGAAAAGATTTGGCATGGGTCCCCAGATCCTCAAAAAGTTCTACAGCTGCACAATCGAGAGCATCCTGACGGGTTGCATCACCGCCTGGCATGGCAACTGCTCTGCATTTGACCATAAGGCACTACAGAGGGGTAGTGCGTACAGCCCAGTACATCACTAGGGCCAAGCTTCCTGCCATCCAGGACCTATATAATAGGCGGTGTCAGAGGAAAGCTCATAAAATTGTCAGAGACTCCAGTCACCCAAGTCATAGACTATTTTCTTTGCTACTGCACGGCAAGCGGAACCTGAGCGCCAAATGTAGGACCAAAGGGCTCCTTCTCCACCCCCAAGCCGTAAAACTGCTGAACAATTAATCAAAATGGCCACCGGACAATTTACATTGACGCCCTCTCCCCCCACCTCCTATCGCCAAGCCCGTTTCTCCTTTCTGGGGAGGTTCCCATTGCTTGGAAGGCAGCCACGGTTCGTCCTTTATTTAAAGGGGGAGATCAAGCTGATCCTAACTGTTATAGGCCTATTTCTATTTTGCCCTGTTTATCAAAAGCGTTGGAAAAACTTGTAAATAATCAACTGACTGGCATTCTTGATGTCTATAGTATTCTCTCGGGTATGCAATCTGGTTTCTGCTCAGGTTATGGATGTGTCACTGCAACCTTAAAGGTCCTTAATGATTTCCCCATTACCCTTGATTCTAAGCAATATTGTGCTGCTAGTTTTATTGACTTGGCCAAAGCTTTTGATACGGTAGACCATTCCATTCCTGTGGGCCGGCGAAGGAGTATTGGTGTCTCTGAGGGGTCTTTGGGCTGGTTTGCTAACTACCTCTCTCAAAGAGTGCAGTGTTTCAAGTCAGAAAATCTGCTGTCTCAGCCACTGCCTGTCACCAAGGGAGTACCCCAAGGCTTGATCCTAGGCCCCATGTTCTTCTCAATTTACAACACACCTCAGTCAGTAGGAAGCCCTCTCATCCATTTATATGTTCTTGTTCTGAACACCTCCAAAACAAAGGTCATGTGGTTTGGTAAGAAGAATGCCCCTCTTCCCACAGATGGTATTACTATCTCTGAGGGTTTAGAGCTTGAGGTAGTCACCTCATACAAGTACTTAGGAGTATGTCTAGACAGTGCACTGTCCTTCTCTCAGCACATATCAAAGCTGCAGGCTAAAGTTACATCTAAACTTGGTGTCCTCTATCATAATCGCTCCTCTTTCACCCCAGCTACCTAACTAACCCTGATTCAGATGACCATTCTACCCATGCTAGATTACGGAGACATAATTTATAGATCGGCAGGTAAGGGTGCTCTCGAGCGGCTAGATGTTCTTTACCATTCGGCCATCAGATTTTCCACCAATGCTCCTTATAGAACACATCACTGCACTCGATACTCCTCTGTAAACTGGTCATCTCTGTATACCTGTCGCAAGACTCACTGGTTGATGCTTATTTATAAAACCTTCTTAGGCCTCACTCCCCCCTAGCTGAGACATCTACTGCAGTCCTCATCCTCCACATACAACACCCGTTCTGCCAGTCACATTCTGTGAAAGGTCCCCAAAGCACACACATCCCTGGGTCGCTCGTCTTTTCAATTCGCTGCAGCTAGCGACTGGAACGGGCTGCAACAAACACTCAAACTGGACAGTTTTATCTCAATCTCGTCATTCAAAGACTCAATCATGGACACTCTTACTGACAGTTGTGGCTGCATTGTGTGATGTATAGTTGTCTCTACCTTCTTGCCTTTTGTGCTGTTGTTTGTGCCAAATAATGTTTGTATTATGTTTTGTGCTGCTACCATGTTGTATTGCTACCATGTTATGTTGCTACCATACTGTATTGTCATGTGTTGCTGCCTTGCAATGTTGTCGTCTTAGGTCTCTCTTTATGTAGTGTCTCTCTTGTTGTGACGTGTCCTATATTTATATTGTATTTTTTATTTTTTATCCCAGGCCCCCGTCCCCCCTTTTGTATTTTGGTAGGCCGTCATTGTAAATAAGAATTTGTTCTTAACTGACTTGCCTAGTTAAATAAAGATTAAATAAAAATAAACATTTGTTTTGTACACTGCTGCTACTCGCTGTTTATTATCTATGCAGTCACTTCACCCCTACCTACATGTACAAATTACCTCAACTAACCTGTACCCCCGCACACTGACTCGGTACCCCCTGTATATAGCCTCGTTATTGTTATGTTATTGTGTTACTTTTTATTATTATATATATATTTTTTTACTGTTTACTAGTTTATTTGGTAAATATGTTTTTTTAACTCTTCTTGAACTGCACTGTTGGTTAAGTGCGTGTAAGTAAGCATTTCACGGAAAGGTATTCTTGTTGTATTCTGCGCATGTGACAAATAAAGTTTGATTTGATTTATAAATGGCTATGCCACCTGCGCATATTACAACAATCTTTTTATTTCACCTTTATTTAACCAGGTAGGCCAAGTTCTCACTTACAACTGCGACCTGTCCAAGATAAAGCAAAGCAGTGACAAAAACAACAGAGTTACATATGGGATAAACAAACGTACAGTCAAACACAATAGAAAAATCTGTATACAGTGTGTGCAAATAAAGTAAAGAGGTAAGGCAATAAATAGGCCAATATTGGTGAAGTAATTACAATTTAGCAATTTACACCGGAGTGATATATGTGCAGATGAGGATGTGCAAGTAGAAATACTGGTGTGCAAAAGAGTAGAAAAAAATAATAATAATTGGGATGAGGTAGGTAGTTGGTTGGATGGGCTGTGTACAGCTGCAGCGATCGGTAAGCTGCTCTGACAGCTGAAGCTTAAAGTTTGTGAGGGAGATATGAGTCTCCAACTTCAGTGATTTTTGCAATTCATTCCAGTCATTGGCAGCAGAGAACTGGAAGGAAAGGTGGCCAAAGCAGGTGTTGGCTTTGGGGATGACAATTGAAATATACCTGCTGGAGCGCGTGCTACGGGTGGGTGTTGCTATGGTGACCAGTGAGCTGAGATAAGGCGGAGCATTACCTAGCAAAGACTTATAGATGACCTGAAGCCAGTGGCTTTGGCGACAAATATGCAGTGAGGACCAGCCAACGAGAGCATACAGGTCGCAGTGGTGGGTAGTAAGTATATGGGGCTTTGGTAACAAAACGGATGGCACTGTGATAGACTGCATCCAATTTGTTGAGTAAAGTGTTGGGAGCTATTTTGTAAATGACATCCCCAAAGCCAAGGATGGGTAGGATAGTCAGTTTTACGAGGGTATGTTTGGCAGCATGAGTGAAGGAGGCTTTGTTGCGAAATAGAAAGCCGATTCTAGATGTAATTTTGGATTGGAGATGCTTAATGTGAGACTGGAAGGAGAGTTTACAGTTCATGTGTTCTATCTGCCTGGATGTGTTCACTGAGCATGTCTCTCTTCTATGTGGACAACTTCTGCAAGGTCTGTATCAGCAGATACTGGAATACTACCAGTGTCCAGTATGTTAGAAAACATTTTCTAGTAGACCAGATCTGTTTGTCAATACTTTCATTTCTGAGATGGCTATTAAGTTCAGGAAGTCAGTTGAGGTGAAAGCTATTAGTGGCTCAGACCATCACCCTACTGTGCCTGGAGAAGTGTTCTGTGATGTCCGCACTAGGACGAATCTCAAGGCCCTGAAGTCCTGTCTGGACTGTCTAACTTCTTTCTGTGAGACTCACCTGCAGCCGCATCAGATAGCCCCAGCCCTGAAGAGACACAAACTGATCAGTAGAGGTCATCCAGATAGACTCAGAGAGAGAGATATGAGACCGTGTGCAGGTCTTCACTGCTCTTGCACACTTCATTGCGAGAAGCCAGGCTGACTACATTGAGGTGATCGAGGAGAAGCAGAAAACAGCAGAGGCAAGCTGGAGCAGCTCTCACATAGTGAGGACCACCTTCACCTCTCCCCATCACTGTGCCCTCTGACACTCATCAAGGACTGGTCTGAGATCAGTGTTCACAGTGAACTGTGTGAGTGGAACCTGAGGAGAGCTTTGTCTCAGCTGGAGGAGATGGCAAGGAAAGCATTTTCTGAACTTGAGGAGAAATTCAATAAAGAGATGGAGAGGTTTTCATACCAATTGTTGTGTCCTGGGAAAGGAGGGCTTTTCCTCAGGGAGATTCTACTATGAGGTACAGGTGGGGGAAGAGTAGGTGGTTTTTAGGAGTAGCGAGAGTCCATCAATAGGAAAATGAGGATAGCACTGTGCCCTGAGAATGGATACTGGACTGTGGGACTGATGTATTAGAATGTGTGTCAGGCCTGTACTAGCCCCTCTCCCCCTCTCCCTAAAAAGAGAAGCCCCAGAAGGTTTGGGTGTTTGTGGATTATGAGGAGGGACAGGTCTCCTATGATGTCGAGGCCAAGTCTCATATCTTCTCTTTCTCTGGCTGCACCTTCACTGAGAAACTCTATCCATTTCTCTACCCAGGTTATCGTGGTGGTGAAAACTCTGGCCCGTTGGTCATCTCTCCTGTCACTCAGATTGAACTTTAACCTCTCAGCTGATGGTCATTCTATAGAGGAGATAACAGTGAAAGGAAACGTGTTAGAGGAGATACTGTACTGAACTTGTATGGTCTTTATATGGGAGGTGGGAGAGAAAATAATATGGAACACTTCCAACTTTTTAAAGTAGTGTTAGTTCTGTACCTACAAATGGCAACTTGACTTGATAAAACTACTTCAAATGAAAAGGCTTATTGAACAGTGCTGTCATATAGACCTAGTCTATTTCCTTGACTACACCTACCACTTTGTGTTGATTGGTGGTTGTAGGTAGAACCATTTCATTTCTCTCAATAACCCAAAAATGTTTAACACTATTTGAATATAATAATGATCAATTGTAAACAAAAGCAGCAGTTAGGAAAGCTCAAACAGACAGGAAAAATAATGCATTACACTAGTGACATATTTAATCTAATTTATTTAAACTCATTTTACATGGACAGAAAACATAGAATTTCCATGTTTATGATTTCACTTTAGTGGCTTTCTTAGCCTTCTTGGGCTTTCCCTTCTCTGCATTTGGCCTCTCCAGACGATTAAACAGGACTCCAGTGTCAGGACCCAGTGCTCTGCCCTCGAAGGGGCAGTCCTTTCCCTGATATTTAACCAGGAAGTTCAGAGCAGCCCAGCTCTTCTCCTCTGGCTTCACCCCCAGCCTGGACAGAAGTTTGTCTGCTATCTCTGGCACTATGGGCTGTAGGAGTGTCCCATACATCCTCAGACACTCTAGGGACACGTGGAGGATGGTGTCCAGCCACAGCTGGTCTCTCCCATCCCCACTGCCCAACTTCCATGGTGTGTGCCGCTGGACAAAGCCGTTGGTCTGCCTCACACACCGGTTAATGGCCTCCAGAGCTTTGTACACGTGCACACTCTCGTAGTGCTGTTCCACCACGGCTGGTAGTGCACGTACAGCATCCAGCATGTGATAATCTTCATCCACAGCCCTCCCCTTATGTGATTCAGTCCCTTGACTGGGGAAGGAGTCAGAGCAGAAGTGGGGGTAGACCTGAGCTGGGTTGAGAGAGGGGGCAGTGCAGCGGTTTAGAAGGCCACCCAACGAGTCTGTAAGCTCGGCATTGAGCAGTTTGACCACTTTATCATCGTCATAGTCGCAGTCTGTGTCTGGGACCCCCTGGCGCAGGAGGAAGTACCTCATACCATCTATGGTGAACCTTTGAGACCTCTCCAGGGGGTCCACCACATTCCCTAAGCTTTTAGACATTTTCTTCCCTCCCACTGTCCAATGAGAGTGCACATGTATGGTCTGTGGGAGGGGCAAGTCAGCAGCCAGTAGGAATGCCGGCCAATAGATGGCATGGAATTTGAGAATGTCCTTTCCCACGACATGATGGGCAGCCCTCCACCATTGAGAGTGTGAGTCCGGGTAACCAGCCACTGTGAGGTAGTTGACCAGGGCGTCTAACCACACGTAGATTGTCTGGTCGAGGTCACCAGGAACTGGAATGCCCCACTGGAGGCGGCTTCTCTGGCGGGAGACAGAGAGGTCTGGGAGGTCCTCCTGGAGCCACTGGAGAACTGCGTGGTGGAACCGTTCTGGCTGCACTGCTCTGGGGTTCCCCTCCAGCCACTCCTGCAGCCGGGACCGGAACTCAGACAGACGGAACATGTAGTTCTCCTCCTTCATCCACTCCACCTGAAAAAGACAAACCAGATGATATTTTATGAGAAAAACAATGTATAAAGAGCACTAGAGTAGTAAATAAAGTGTTTTTTAAATAATTAAAACCTACTTGAGTCACTGGACCTGAATTTATCTGACACATGATGGATATGATTTTTCCTGTTCTCTTTCAGATTGTGTAGGTGTTACTTCAGAAACATCACGTTTTGAATACAGACACCTTCTACATTTTATCTCACCTTCCTAATCGTTATTACATTTCTTATGCTAGAAAGAGAAGCGTTACATGGCCATACCAAGGAACAACACTCAGTAAATGACATGAATCAATGAGATGTAGTAGTAAACCTTGTTATGATGCGAGCAACAACTGTTTATGAAGTCATCCTTTAGCCTACCTTGTGGCCGCTCTCCAGAGAGATCTTGATCTCCTTCCCTGATGAATCCTTGGCATCTCCCACCTGCGATGGCGTGAGGAAGCTCTCGTCCTGCGTGGAGTACCAGCCTTCATAATTCCCCTTATAGATGAAGCCTTTACTCTGAAGCACGGTCCAGAAGTGCTCCACTGCACAGCGGTGTCTCTCCTCAGTGGTACGGATGTAGTCAGTGTATGAGATGTGACAGCTCTTGAAGAGGTATTTGAATCTCTCAGATACTTTAGTGCAGAAACTTAGAGGATCCTGTCCGGCAGCATTGGCAGCCTGTTGGATTTTGAGTCCGTGCTCATCTGTACCTGAAATGCAAAGATGTTATTTAGATATTATGAATGGAGGAGGTGAGTCTCGAAACTCGGGTCGCCTGTCCCTAAGGTAAATCAAATGACAGTTTAGCAGATGTTATAGCAGGTACAGCGAAATGTGTGTGTTACTAGCTCCTAACAGTGAGGCAAAATGTCAAACAATCATCAAAAACTAGACACAATAAATAACGAATGTCAGAACGAATCCAGTTAACAACCCAAATAACATTAAATTTCGATTACTGAAACAATCTATGCGTATATACACCAACAAGACATACCTAGAATGATATGTACAGCAGTAGATATATTAGTGAGGTATGTCGAGAATCCAGTGTATAACAGTAACTAATAGCAATGTACAGTAGTAGATATCAGAATGAGGTAAGTGAAGAATACAGTATATGAATACAGTATAAAAAGAAACAGTCCAGTGTTCAATGTCTCTATATACGTGGGACTGCAGCATTGGCTGTGTGTCTGTGCATTTGTGATGCGCGAGTGGGTTTTGGGTCATGAAATATTGTGTGGATGAAGGGCGGGTGGGTTGCAGTCAGATTGAAAAAAAAGAAAATACAGAAGAAGAAAAAATACATAAATGTATAATTTCTTTAGGCTACATTGAGGTTTCTATTTCTTTATTTTGGCAGAAGTGAGTAAGCATGCTTCAGTTAGCTGGCGCCTAGCCTAACAGAGCTCAGCTAGCCGAACGAGTGCTCGCATAGAAAAAAAAGCAGCAATAGTACTGGGTGTCAATTTTGAGACACTGTAGCCTGAATTAATCTAGGGTAACTCAAGAAATGTCATGAATTGACGTTTTTGCATCTGACTAGAATGTTGTGCACTATTTCTCAAGTGAAAAATTGTACATGAGGACAACTCGTCTCTCGTTGAATGAAAACAGGCACTTCATTGAAGAATCCCTACTGTTAACCAATCACCGACGAGTGGGCGTAGACTTCGGCTAACGACTTCGGCTTGCCTCAAGAAAATGTTTTGTGTGCACGAACAGAGAATTTTTGTGTAGGTAGTTGTGGAAAAATGTAGGGATGTGACAAATAGACAATTTCCTTAATGTTAACTGCCATTTTTTTTAAATCAGTTTTCCAAAAAAAATGACCTTTTTATAAAATTCCATGTGAAATCCTATTGCGTGATATGACCACTAGGAGACATTTCCTTACGCTGTCATCACTGGAGTCTCGCCCCACTACTGAACTGACAAGTGTAGTGTTTGTAACACAAGATGGAGGAGAGCCTGTCTCTTGTCAGAGATCACATTCATTTTGGGAGATTGCAAAATATGACCTTTTCATTCGAAACAGGATAAATATATAGTTTCAGGTGATAATAAAACATGTTTTGTTTAGTTACTTTTACCTCAACTTGTTTCTTTAACTTTATTCTCCATTGAAATGCATGTAATCAGGGGCCTCTCTGGGTTCGCGCCCAGGCCCTGTCGTAGCCGGCCGCGACCGGGAGGTCCGTGCGGCGACGCACAATTGGGCTAGCGTCTAAATTAAATCTAGAACCTATTTCACAACAAAGCCCCTTCACTCATGCTGCCAAACATACCCTCGTAAAATTGACTATCCTACCGATCCTTGACGATGTCATTTACAAAATAGCCCCCAACCCTCTACTCAGCAAACTGGATCTAGTCTATCACAGCGCCATCCGTTTTGTCACCAAAGCCCCATATACTACCCACCACTACGACCTGTATGCTCTCGTTGGCTGGCCTCACTACATTTACATTTACATTTAAGTCATTTAGCAGACGCTCTTATCCAGAGCGACTTACCGTCGCCAAACCCACCGGCTCCAGGTCATCTATAAGTCTTTGCTAGGTAAATCCCCGCCTTCTCTCAGGTCACTGGTCACCATAGCAACACACACCCGTAGCACGCGCTCCAGTAGGTATATTGCACTGGTCATCCCCAAAGCAAACACTTCCTTTGGCCGCCTTTCCTTCCAGTTCTCTGCTGCCAATGACTGGAACGAATTGCAAAAATCATTGAAGCTGGAGACGTCTATCTCCCTCTCTAACTTTAAGCATCAGCTGTCAGAGCAGCTCACAGATCACTGTACACAGCCAATCTGTAAATAGCACACCCAACGACCTCATCCCCATATTATTACTTACTCTCTTGCACCCCAGTATCTCTACTTGCACGTCATCATCTGCACTTTTATCACTCCAGTATTAATGCTAAATTGTAATTATTTCTCCTCTATGGCCTATTTATTGCCTACCTCCCTACTCTTCTACATTAGCACACACTGTACATATATTTTTATTTTCTATTGTGTTATTAACTGTATGTTTTCTTATGTGTAACTCTGTTATTTTTGGTCGCACTGCTTTGCTTTATCTTGGCCAGGTCGCAGTTGTAAATGAGAACTTGTTCTCAACTGGCTAAATAAAGTTGAAATAAGATAAAAATAAAAATCATATCCAATCAATTGAATTTACCACAGGTAGACTCCAATCAAGTTGTAGAAACATCTCAAGTATGATCAATGGAAACAGGATGCACTTGAGCTCAATTTTGATTCTCACTGCAAAGGGTCTGAATACTTATGTAAATGTGATATCAGTTTTTGTAATACATTTCTAATAACCTGTTTTACACTTTGTCATTATGGGGTAGTGTGTAGATTGAGGGGGGAAAAATATGTAATACATTTTAGAATAAGGCTGTAACGTAACAAAATGTCAAAGTCAAGGGGACTGAATACTTTCCAAATGCACTGTACCTCTGGTGTACCAAAATGCAAGGTGTGATCGAGGTGTTAAGGTTTTGGCCTAACTTCATGCATGCCAATCGCTTTTTGGGAATGGGCAGAAAAAGTCAACCTTGATCCACTGTCTCAAAAAGGATCATGTCTGAGTTTTGGGTTAAATGGAAACTGAAATCTGGACACTGACCTGACTATGTCTATAACCTCTCTGTCTCAATATTAACTCCTGCAAAATTAAAAACATTTCTTGCTGTAAAATTATACACCGAATGTACATTTTGACTAGGGAACAGGAGTGAAGAAATATGATTTCTTCCAGCATTTTGAGAGAACGCAAACGCACAGTTAGGGACCGTCTGTAGAGGTTCCATTTTTTATCAGCATCATAAAAGCTGATAGTATTTCAACCACATAAAATATTCATCCAAGCCGAACTGAAATGTTAACAGAAACATGTTGGGTCATTTTCACAGCTTTGTATTTCCTTACAAATCGGTCAAACTGATGTCATTTGGAAATTTTGCACCCCAAAAAATCTTCCAATTTTCTTGGAGAGTTATTGCATTTTTCCCCCGGTATCTAAACGTCCTAGAACAGAGATGACAGAACTTTATTGATGTCAACTAGATTGGAGCATTCATTCTATAATTTATGACATTATTCTGGTGAGCAAGAGTTTAGTCTTCTAGGGCAACCAAGGCCATATAAGGGTTTGAGTTTTTGTGAGGACGTAATTTCTAAAAATTGAAAGAAAAAGCTATTTGGAAAACATTAAAAACAAGCAAAAATTAGCCCATCCATTATCACCTCTGCTACTGTAGCTTCATTCACCTCAGTCCATGTTCAAACACCGAGCCTATTAGCTATACAATGTTATACCCCTGAAAGGAGGGAAATATGAGAAATGATTCCCACTGACACGTAGTATCAGCGACTGTTCAATCAGGTAAGGGTAGGTAACAACACATCTGCCACTCTGATCCTCAACACTGGGGCCCCTCAGGGGTGCGTGCTCAGCCCCCTCCTGTACTCCTTGTTCACTCATGACTGCACGGCCAGGCACGACTCCAACACCATCATTCAATTTGTTGATGACCGACAACAACGACGAGACAGCCTATAGGGAGGATGTCAGAGACCTGGCCGTGTGGTGCCAGTACAACAACCTCTCCCTCAACGTGGTCAAGACAAAGGAGATGATTGTGGACTACAGTAAAAAGAGGACTGAGCACGCCCCCATTCTCATCGACGGGGCTGCAGTGGAGCAGGTTGAGAGCTTCAAGTTCCTTGGTGTCCACATCACCAACAAACTAACATGGTCCAAGCACACCATGACAGTGTGCAGAGGGTCCCTGGTTCGAGCACAGGGCGGGGAGAGGGATGGAATCTATACTGTTACATGTGACACAGTGCTGTAAAGCTTTTGACCCCCATGCGGATGAGGGAATGCTCCCTCTCTGTCTCCTGTAGTCCACAATCAGATCCTTTGGTATTTTTACGTTAAGGAAGAGGTTATTTTTCTGGCATCACTCCGCCAGGGCTCTAACTTCCTCCCTCTAGGCTCGTCATTGTTGATAATCAGGCACCCCTGATTATCATGTCATCAGTAAACTTTATGATTGAGTTGGAGTTGTGTGTAGCCACGCAGTCATAGGTAAACGGAGTACAGGAGGGGGCTGGGCACAAACCCCTGGCGGGCCCGTGTTGAGGATCAGTGTGGCGGAGGTGTTGTTGCATAACCTCACCATCTGGGGTCTGCCCCTCGAGGACGGGCTAGGTAAGCGTGTTAACCAATGCTTCAATAGGGATATTTCACTTAGCTTATAAACAAGGGCAACTACAATATTATCCACAATGTTAATCAATCCACATTGATTTGCATGTGTTTTTCACTCACCTGTGACAAACCTGGAGTTGAACCCCTGTAGAAGCTTGTATCTGTGCAGGTAGTCAGCAGTAACAGCCGAGTACAAGTGTCCAATATGAGGGGCAGCATTCACATAGAAGATAGGGGTGGTGATATAATAGTTCCGGTCTTCTGTCGGGATATCCGTGCCCAGGCGTCTCACCATGAGCCTTTTGCAATTCCATTTTGAGGAGAATGGGGATGGAGAAACTGCACATCTTGTAGCATGGCTGAATGACCATCTCTGTGCAACCTTGCAGTTTCTGATAACGGAGAGGTACGTCTTCATCATGGGACAACAGGCAAATGTTGACAGCGTCCACAAACTATGACTGTGAGGTTATGACGGACCATATGACTAACGTTACCAACTCAGCGGTGGTATTGCGGTCCATCGTAAATGGCAACAGTGATATCCTCACCCTGTGTTAATTCATTTCTAAAAGCCCATGAGTCGTAGAGATAAGTAACGACACCAGAAATTTCAAAACAGTTTAAGTATTTTGAGTAATTCTGGTAATTGTTTGTTTTTATAGAAATATAATTCCGTAGAGGACTCCACTTTGCATATCTTTATGAAAGCCACGTTTGTTTCCCTGCCAAGGTTAGATCTTCTTCCGTTTGCTGCAACGTAATTTCGGATTAATCCAATCACAGTGCACAACAGACTAATACCGCCCCTTTCTACAGGGAGCAACCAATCCGATCAGCAGGAAAGATGCACGTGACATTGGGCCAATTCGTTTTACATTGCCCGATGCCCCGGTTTAGTTTGGTTTGCTTACTTTCAACCATTCCATGGGTAAAAAAATCTCCAGTCGCCCGAGGCACCGGGCCTTGTAAAACGAGTGCTATGCGTGATCCTTGGGACGAAACCACAGATGCGTAAATGTGAAGCCTCCGGTTGGCGTTTCCACTCACTATCAAATATGGTGATAAGAGGAAGCCCAGTGGCCGCCAGTGGGCGAAGATGGGGCGAGATGGATTTTGGCCAACATTCTGATAATTTTCTCAACGATTAAACATTTGATCTCAATACAGTTTCCTGAACAGAGTTTTACTTATTTCACATTTATTTAACCAGGTAGGCAAGTTGAGAACAAGTTCTCATTTACAACTGCGACCTGGCCAAGATAAAGCAAAGCAGTGCGACCAAAAATAACCGTTACACATAAACAAACGTACAGTTCTGAACCGAGTGCACTAAGTTTTGTAGACTTCACACTTTGCCAAAGTGTTTTAAAAATCGCGTTGTTTGGAAGTGCAAGGGCGAATTGAGTTATTGCACATGCGCACTTCACATTCCCGGACGGAACTCCGCAAATACATGCTAGAACGCGCCAATGCTCGTGCTTGGCTCTGCCCACTATGATTAATTTGCTCCCATTGGAAACGACCAGTGGTGCCAATTTAGCAACTTTCAGAGTACCCTGGCAACTTTTTTTCAAACAGCACCTAGCAGCAAATTTAGCAACTTTTAAACATGTATTTGGAACTATTAGCAACTTTTGAAAAGAGACTAAAACGCTAAAAAGCACTAATTTCCCCTCTAAATGACACCAAAACGATTTTCTCTGTCACATACTCAGTCACAACACACGTGCCTGGCTGCAAAAGTGCATTGTGAGTGACGTCAGTAACAGGCGCTCAGTTTTTGCACAGGCAGCAGCAGGCCAGCAGCAATTTCAGCAAATTAAAAATCATTGTTGGCTGACTGCAGCAGCAGTAGTATGCGTTCGACGAGACAAACCCAATGAATATAGTTGGTCACAAATGTTTGATCTTGAACAGAACTTACATCAATCAACATGTCTCAATCAAAATTGTACAGCCAGAAGTACAGAAAAGAGTGGGCATCTGTACCTGAATTTAAAGGGTGGCTGAAGCCAGTAATTGGGGATGATTGTCGGGCATACTGTGCGTACTGCAAATCAGATATGCTTGAAAAAATGTATGACATCAAAAAACATAGTGCTACAGCAAAGCATATAAATAAATCAAAACCGTACAACCCCACAACGCAGTCTACATTACCACAGTTGGTTAAAAAAGTGGATAACTGCAAAAGCGCAGAAGCTACTATGGCAATGGCCACTGCAGAGCATTGTTCGCTGCTAGCATGCGACCATTTAGGTATGGCTTGCAAAGCTGCCTTTTCAGATTCTGTGGCAGCAACAAACTTCCAAGTGCACAGAAATTATTAGGGGAGTACTGGCTCCTTATTATCTCAAAAGGGTAACATCAGATGTGGGGGATGAGAAGTTCAGTCTCCTTTTGGATGAGTCCACTGATGTCAGTGTCTCGAAATACCTGTGTGTGGTGATTCGGTATTTCAGTGCTAAAAAAAGAACAGTTGTGTCCATATTTCTCGGGCTGGTTGAATTGGAGGGCGGCGATGCCAGATCAATAGCACAGGCGGTAGTTGAGTTTCTTGAGAAGTGTAACCTTAAAAAAGAGAATCTTCTCATTGCCCAATTTGTTACTCATCCGCTGTGTGTGCCAGTCTTTACAATTGGCTGTCTGTGCAGCATACAAAGAAACCATCCCTGGGAGTGTTGAGTACTTAAATCAGGGAAACCTACAACTGGTTTTCCATTTCCCCAAAACGGCACGAGGCGTACAAAGCTGTGTATGCCACCATTAATTGTGGCCAGAAACCCCTGCAGATCACCAAAGTGTGTGCCACACGTTGGCTATCGATTGAGCCTGCGGTAACTCGTATATTGAGCCAGTGGGAAGAACTGAAACTCCACTTTGAGTTGACCAAGGCCAGTGAGCGTTGCTACATGGCGGATGTGCTCCACGCCATGTACAAGACCAACTATGTCTACCTGACATTCTTGAAATCAATCCTGTCTGATGTACAAGTTGCAGTGAAGTCATTTGAGGGAGAGCAAACAGATTCTGTCAAGCTTTTGGACAATCTGGTACGACTCTTAACATCAATTTGCAGCAGAGTAGTCAACCCTATGGCAAAAATTGATGTCCTGAAGGATGCCATTGATGGACATCTCAGTCCCTTCGGTACCTTTTCGAGAGCACGGTGTACCAACTCAGTCTTGCGCCAGAGGACAAAAAGGTAATTCGGAGACAGTGCATCAACTACATTGTTGCTTTAAGCAAGGAGCTGCAAGCAAGGCTCCCAGACAACCTAGAAAACTTGCGAAACATGGCCTTGTTCAGCGTTAAGGAAACGCTAAAGCACAATAAAGGCACCACTGAAATTATTAAAGTATCTGAGCTACTGGGATACCAGCCCCAAACAATTGATAAAATAGTTTCCCAATAGAGAAACATCCATCTGTTTAGGTGGGACTCAACTGAAAATACAGTCGAGATTTGGAGTGAAGTCAATAACTACACGGACTCTTCCGGGTCAAATCCATTTGAAGAACTGTGCAAAGCTGCACTCGCTGCCCTTTCCTTGCCACACTCAAATGCGGAGGTTGAACGGCTGTTCAGCCAAATGAGTGTGGTCAAGTCAAAGTTAAGAAGTAGAATGTCACTGCACATTCTCAACTCCATACTCCTGGTGCGGTATGGACTGAAGTGGCTGGTGATACCTGTTACCAGCATAAACTACCAAGTGAAGTTCTGCAGCAGTTTGGCACCACACAGCTTTAAGGCCACTCCATCCTCTACTGCCGGTTCCAGCTCTGTGACAATGCAGTTGGACAGTGAAGATGAAGAGGATTTCCTTGCCAATCTATGATTCATCATATTTACAGTACGTATGCAAGGAGTGGACTTTCTGGAACTGGCGGAGACACACAGCTGATGGTGGCAGTGTGTACTGCAGTGTGTGCGAAAACAGTGGCAATATCTTGAGGAAACCATTGAGCAGCTAGCCAGCCAAGCTGCACAACAACCTGGAGAGCTGGAGAGAGATGCCTAGCGCACAAATCATTATTTGAGTTAAGTTGCTTGTTCAATAAGATAGCATTTATACCTTATTAGCCTGTACCTGTAATTGTTGATCAGTTAGGTAGCATGTTAACTAACTACCAATACACTGCTTAAAACTATAATGTTCAGAATGTGTAGGTTTACTAGTTAAAAAGAAAATAAATAAAATGTAATTGTTCAATAATGTGTAATTGTTCAATAATTCAATGTGTTGTGTTTAAAAATAAAAATGTGATCATATAAAAATGTGTTGTGTTTATATTACTTTTACAAATAAAAATATATAATAAACAAACAAAACTAAACTAACAAATGTCAAATCCTATTTTTTTGCCGAGATGGCCAGTCAATTTGAGTAACGTTATTGTGTATTCTACGTAATGACACAGTTTTACGTTATTACGTAATGACATCATCCCAACATCATTTAGCAACTTTTAGCAACAAATCGACCTGCCTCTAGCAACTTTCCCTGAAAATTTGTTGGCAACACTGGAAACGACAGGCTGTGGTCTAGGGTTAGTTCTAAAAAAAGATTTGCCCTAACCTTAATAACCCTTATCCTAACCCAGGGTTTTCCAAACTCAGTCCTCATGACACCAAGTGGTGCACATTTCATTAGCTACCCTAGCACGAGTGTGGGCCAGAGACAGGGAGAAACTAAGTCCTACCTGCCAGCCCCATTGCTCTTAAAAAAGATAATATATTCTAATGACGTTCTTCTCAATGTACTCTAAACTAATTTCCAGTATCCCCTTCTCTTATTCAACTGCACCTGCCATCTCTGCACCATCAACATCCCCACTTCTAAGTGCTTGTTTAGCCAGTACATCAACTGCCTCATTCCCCTCCACATGGGCTGGGACCCAAGTAAAGCTTATCTGTATTCCCATCTGTCTAATCCTGCCATGGGTTTGTAGCACCTCATCTGTGACATGACCTAAAGGACTGGAGACTCATTAACACTGCACATGAATCAGAGCAAATAACTACTCTGTCTGGCTTGACTTTCTCCACCCACTGCAAGGTCAACAGTATGGCCATCAGCTATGCCGTAGATGGCTCCCGAGTGGCACAGTAGTCTAAAGCACTGCCTCTCTGTGCTAGAGGTGTCACTACAGACCCTGGTTCGATTCCAGGCTGTATCACAACCATTGGGAGTCCCATAGGGCGGTACACAATTGGCCCAGCGTCATCCAGGTTTGGCCAGGTTAGGCCATCATTGTAAGTCGCTCTGGATAAGAGCGTCTGCTAAATGACTTAAATGTAAATGTAAAATAAGAATTTGTTCTTAACCGACTTGCCCAGTTAAATAAATATATATTTTTTAAATACAGCCAGATTATCTGTAATACATTTCCTGACTTCCACCCCAAATTCCTGCACTACAAATGCTGACCTAGTACATCCTGTCCTTGGATCTTTTGAACCATCTGTGTAAATGGCCACAAAATCATGATACAAAGTATCATCTCTTAAACAAATCAGATGGATCAACACCCTCACTATCTTTCTGTAGTCTCTCCAACACTTCTAGATCAACTACTGGAGGTGGGAGTAGCCATGGTGGATTTACAGGAATAGCTACCGTTGGACTAAACTCCCTTCCATACAGTCCCATCTCCTTCACCTGGGTATTACCCACCCAACGTTTGTGTTCTGTCTTCGGTCATGTTCCAGCATGCCTGTAAAATCCCTTTTGTAGGATGAGACACCCCATGTCCCTGTAGGTTAACCCAATAATTAATTGCCAACTGCTGTCTCCTAATCTACAATGGCATGTCACCCATCTCCACCTGTAGTGCAGCCACTGGGGTGATTAAAATAACCAACTAATCATCAAGCTTTGCACATTTGAATCAGCTGTGTAGTGTTAAAGCAAAAACCAAAACGTGTACCCCTTGTGAAACGCTGTCCGAACTCTTACTTTAACCATTTTAAATGTCAAGTTTAATGTCGTAGGGATATACCAAGGATCCCGAATAGAACAGACCCGTGTAAAACGAACTCGCCCATTTCTGTCTCTGATATTTCCCACATAAACTCCCATTTGCTTGTTAATTTTAGTTTTTATAAAGTCAGTTGATGTAAATGAAAAATGATTGTGGAGAGTTCGTAAACGTTAGCCAGATATGGTATGAAACAAATATAGCTATAATACATATACATATTCGACACGCTCACTGACACTGCACGAGGAAGTACAGTATCCATTCTGGGCGGACTCCAGCAGTCAGCTGCTTCTTTTCAGATCGAATGGGTTGAAAGCGAAGGTGAGCTCAAAGTACATTTTAGGATGTGTACTATACTAGCCTTTCGTGTTCACGGGAATGTTGTGTGCAAACAAGAAAATAGAATAGCAAGTCAGCTATACAGCCCAATCTGTGTTGTAGAAACGTTTCTCTTCTGCCTGGCTTGCTTACTTCAAAAGTTAGCTGGCTAACGTTAGGTAGCTGGCTAGCTAGGCTAATAGCCCCGCTACATTGCTTTGCCAGTCAGCTACATCTTATGACCTCTGTTCATAATGAGTAATTACAGGTAAAAAATACGTTATTCAGATGATTCAGGCAGGAGATAATTCTGCTAATACTATCTCACCGCATAAATCTGATCAAATGTGTAACGTTAGTAGACATCGTCACGTGATTAAAAAGTTAGCTAGCTGGCAAAAATAAGACTAGCAGCTGAAGGAAATATTAAGGCTTAAGTCAACACCCTGAATTGAACTGTAAAAGCTAAGTAAGTGGTCGTTACTGTAATTTCAATGAATGTCCATAGGCATTGCATCTTGTCTCATTTATAGATCCTCATGAGCATATTAGTTTATCATAACTCAAGGTTTAAATTCAGACATTGTTTGTAAAAAGTTGCGTTTTGTTAACAAACCCAAACACTATATAGCTTCTAAATATGCCTATGATCTAATCCATAGTTGCATCTACAAATTTGAGAATTGTCCAGCCCCGTTCCTCAGCTGTATTGCGAACCCGTTGTGTCAGGGCTGCGGGATTGAACAACGAATACATTTATTGTCTTTAGGGTTAGTTAGGTGTTTAGGTTAAAATACATTAACAGTAGTAAACATGGTTAGAGAACCGCCATCCAGAACCTTTCAAAATCTGCTATCTGTGTACTCTGCATTATTATCAAATCTGGTGGTGATTTTCAGATGGATATCAGAACAAACCGCACTGACTTCTACATTGGCCTCTCTCTTGCCATGAGCTCGAGCATCTTCATTGGAGGAAGCTTCATCCTTAAGAAGAAAGGTCTTTTGCGATTGTCCAGCAAGGGGTTTATGCGAGCAGGTATTACCACCATCATACATTAACTTAATCTTAACTTTAGCTACGTTGGGCCATTGAAAGTATGCTTACTGAATAAAACCTTAATAAACACTTGTATTATTAGTATAGTAGGCCCTATCTGTATGATCATACATTTTATTTGTATTTATTAGGTCAGGGGGGATATGCTTACCTCAAGGAATGGCTATGGTGGGCAGGACTAATATCAAGTAAGTGTAGAAAAATCTGTCACCTGATCACAATTGTTCTTTATTTTAAAATACCAATTTAGCATTACTGAACTTTAGCATATGGTACAGTAGGGTAAACCTTGTTGTAACAGTCCTCATTGACCTTTCCCTGTTAACATTGTGGTCTTTGTTTTCAAAGAGAAAGGGAGGCTGTTGTGGGTTTGGTATTTTTGCTGGTAGTCTTTTGTGATGACGCAACGACCCACATTGTCGTATTGAAATCTTTGAAGTACATATTCTTCAGAAGATCACATTTGCACATGTAGGCTGAATGGGAGCATACAGTGAGGGAAAAAAGTATTTGATCCCCTGCTGATTTTGTACGTTTGCCCACTGACAAAGAAATGATCAGTCTATAATTTTAATGGTAGGTTTATTTGAACAGTGAGAGACAGAATATCAACAAAAAAATCCAGAAAAACGCATGTCAAAAATGTTATGAATTGATTTGCATTTTAATGAGGGAAATAAGTATTTGACCCCTCTGCAAAACATGACTTAGTACTTGGTGGAAAAACCCTTGTTGGCAATCACAGAGGTCAGACGTTTCTTGTAGTTGGCCACCAGGTTTGCACACATCTCAGGAGGGATTTTGTCCCACTCCTCTTTGCAGATCTTCTTCAAGTCATTAATGTTTCGAGGCTGACGTTTGGCAACTCGAACCTTCAGCTCCCTCCACAGATTTTCTATGGGATTAAGGTCTGGAGACTGGCTAGGCCACTCCGGGACCTTAATGTGCTTCTTCTTGAGCCACTCCTTTGTTGCCTTGGCCGTGTGTTTTGGGTCATTGTCATGCTGGAGTAACCATCCACGACCCATTTTCAATACCCTGGCTGAGGGAAGGAGGTTTTCACCCAAGATTTGACGGTACATGGCCCCGTCCATCGTCCCTTTGATGCGGTGAAGTTGTCCTGTCCCCTAAGCAGAAAAACACCCCCAAAGCATAATGTTTCCACCTCCATGTTTGACGGTGGGGATGGTGTTCTTGGGGTCATAGGCAGCATTCCTCCTCCTCCAAACACGGCAAGTTGAGTTGATGCCAAAGAACTCCATTTTGGTCTCATCTGACCACAACACGTTCACCCAGTTGTCCTCTGAATCATTCAGATGTTCATTGGCAAACTTCAGACGGGCATGTATATGTGCTTTCTTGAGCAGGGGGACCTTGCGGACGCTGCAGGATTTCAGTCCTTCACGGCGTAGTGTGTTACCAATTGTTTTCTTGATGACTATGGTCCCAGCTGCCTTGAGATCATTGACAAGATCCTCCTGTGTAGTTCTGGGCTGATTCCTCACCGTTCTCATGATCATTGCAACTCCACGAGGTGAGATCTTGCATCGAGCCCCAGGCTGAGGGAGATTGACAGTTCTTTTGTGTTTCTTCCATTTGCGAATAATCGCAGAAACTGTTGTCACCTTCTCACCAAGCTGCTTGGCGATGGTCTTGTAGCCCATTCCAGCCTTGTGTAGGTCTACAATCTTGTCCCTGACATCCTTGGAGAGCTCTTTGGTCTTGGCCATGGTGGAGAGTTTGGAATCTGATTGATTGATTGCTTCTGTGGACAGGTATCTTTTATACAGGTAAGAAACTGAGATTAGGAGCACTCCCTTTAAGAGTGTGCTCCTAATCTCAGCTCGTTACCTGTATGAAAGACACCTGGGAGCCAGAAATCTTTCTGATTGAGAGGGGGTCAAATACTTATTTCCCTCATTAAAATGCAAATCAATTTATAACATTTTTGATATGCGTTTTTCTGGATATGTTTGTTGTTATTCTGTCTCTCACTGTTCAAATAAACCTACCATTAAAATTATAGACTGATCATTTCTTTGTCAGTGGGCAAACGTACAAAATCAGCAGGGGATCAAATACTTTTTCCCCTCACTGTAGTTATCAAAACTCACCTCCCCTTACAATCACAGTATCATGTGCATCGTCCCATGTCATTGTTGCATACTAATGCTGGTTTCTGTGTTTCAGTGGGAGCTGGGGAAGCAGCTAACTTTGCCGCTTACGCTTTTGCCCCTGCCACATTGGTAACACCACTGGGAGCAATGAGTGTTCTTGTGAGGTAAATGGCTGATTACTGAACTTCAGCTTGTGCTTTGATCGGTACTAAGTTCCTCACACCTCATCCCATGAACTGTTAAGATAAGCGTGAGGTGACATTCTGTTTCAAAATGTAATAATCCATTTGCAAAGAGCTAGTTCTAGGATATTTTCCTAACACGTATTTGGGCCTAAAGACAGTCAGACCTTATTGCATGCCATTAAAATGAAGATCGCTACAGAAAAAAAAATTGTTCATTTTGACTAGACAAACTTATTTGCCTGCTTCCTGCAGTGCTGTGCTGTCCTCATACTTCCTGAATGAGCGGTTGAATGTTCACGGGAAGATGGGCTGCTTGCTGTGCATCCTGGGTTCCACTGTCATGGTCATCCATGCCCCTCAGGAGGAGGAGGTGGCCTCCCTTACTGCCATGGCTGAGAAGCTCCAAGACCCAGGTACTGTAACTGACATCATGGGTCCACATATGAGAAGCTCCAAGACCCAGGTACTGTAACTGACATCATGGGTCCAGATATACACAAACACTTTCCTATAATATCATCTTGCATCCCAAATAACTACTCATTAAGTGATTTTAAAGTTAAAAAATATGTGCAGTGCCTTTAGGCCAATCCCCTTGAATGCGCTGATAATGTTTTTGACCAAATTGAGAAACGTATTACTTCAATCATACCAATGTCTCACACATTGACCTATGCTGAATCACTCAGCAGCTGTTCAGAGCCACTGATTCCAAAAAGCATTGGCTTGTTAATAAGTAAAAATGCAAGAATCTCACCTATTGTATCATGCTCTTACAATGTACTCATTCAAATGTTCCGACTGCGATGTCTCCCAGGATTCATAGTGTTCGCCGTGTCTGTCGTGGCGAGCAGCTTGATCCTCATCTTCCTGGTCGCCCCGCGCTACGGCCAGAAAAACGTGCTGGTTTACATCCTGATCTGCTCCGTGATTGGCTCCCTATCAGTGTCCTGCGTCAAGGGCCTGGGCATCGGCATTAAGGAGCTGTTCGCTGGCACTGCTGTCCTAAAGGAACCCCTGTTCTGGTGTCTACTCATCTGCCTGGTGATCTGCGTCAGCATCCAGATCAGCTATCTCAATAAAGCCTTGGACATTTACAACACGTCCATTGTCACGCCCATCTATTACGTGTTCTTCACCACCTCTGTAATGGCATGTTCAGCTATCCTCTTCAAGGAGTGGCTGAGCATGAGCACGGACGGAGCTGTGGGGACAGTCAGTGGGTTCCTCACAATTATCTTGGGTATCTTCCTCCTTCATGCGTTTAAAGATCTCACATTCAGTTGGGACTCGCTGCCACTGTACCTGAGGAAGGGACCTCATGGATCCCCTTGGGGCCAGCAGGCCTACGTGGCCCTGCCCAGCCAGGAGAGCCAGGCAGAGGGGAAGCTGGCCAGAGAGGGGAACTCAAAGGGCAGCTACTCACCAGAGGGCTCAATGAGGAGGAACAATAGCTTTGTCACCACTTAGCACTTGGGATCAATTTAGTTTTTAATTCAGTATGATTGAAGCTCAATTCATGACTCTGAAAACAATGGGCAATTTTGAATTCCTTAATTGAATTTCAGCTAATTTCCTGAATCGAAAACTGAATTGACTCCAACCCTATTTAGCACGAAGGCCAAATGTTTAGAGATCAATTTCCCAATGCCAGTTTTACATTTCTGTTTATTTGATATTTAACCACCTGCGTAGACAAGTGGAAAACATGTTTACTAAATATTGTCTTACAATGCAATAGCCACTGTAAGGATAGTTTGCCTAATTATCATGCACTGCAATCCAGTGAGCACATTGCATTTCTATACTGGCAAATGTACAGTATGTCTAGAGATTAGCAAAGTCCAACAGAATTTTATTTTACTTCATGGTACACCTAAACCATTCAACTGGTTGAAAGTATTAGTCCTACAGGTTTCCCCTTAATCCGAAAGGTTTCTACTGTATAAAAAAAGCTGGTGTACATACACTTAATATCTAATCATGGACAGTGATAATTGAATGTATTGATTTTAGTTCAGATCCACTAGTTTTGATATGAACCGACTAGTGCCTTCTGTTTTTTACTGACTGAACTGTAACTTATTGATTGGCCTGTCTTATTCCTTTGTTTTAATGTTACTTTAAAAATGCAAGACCTACTGTGAGTCAAGGTAATGCAGCTTTTACCTTTTGTGTACTTGCTTCAATCATCTCTTTCAAAGTTAGTGATTGTTCAATATTCACAATCTGAGTGTGAAGTTACTGTAATGTAATACCTCAATTGAATTTATTGATCATGTATATGAACATCAGTATTAACTGAGGCACTTTCCTTGAAATAGCCTCTTTTGAAACACATTCCTACTACTGCATGTGCCAAACTTAATGTATTTCTTAATCATTGATTTATAACATACTGCTCATTCTTTTAGTATGTGAATAAACAATTACCTTTTATACAGCAAGACCCTAATACTTGGACCACACACCATTCAAAATGCCAATGACAAAGCAGGCAATAAGATTTTTGTTTATTGCATATATACAATGGAACACTTGTTTCAGCCATAGATCGTGCCCTTTTCCCAACAAGACATTGTTCGTACTCTGACTTGGTACTGAATGCAGTGAGTTTTTGTGGCTTTCCGACGCGGTGTCAAATTGAATGTCCCAGATTTTTGGCTCTTTGTTTCTGCCCCAGGACAACCTCTACAGCTGGGTAAGCTTGTCATAAAAGCATACTAATTAAGTTCTCCCATCTCAGTTTCCATATGATTGACATGCAACAGGCTCATTCAATGTACTACAGTTTCAGAAACACCAACAATATGAAGATATTAGCTAGCTACCAACCAGAATTGTTACTACTGCACTTAATCTCATGTCCCGCTAGGCGAGAGAGGACTTGGCTAGGTGACATGATACAAGGTGCAAAACCGAGGCACTTATCAAAACGACTTGTTTCTTCCCCACCTGGTTATTGGACAGTGTTCTCATTGCACCATATAGAAAGCTGGCATTGCTGTAAAACAACTTGATTGGCTGTTCAGCGTCTTGACAGTCTATCCAGTGGAGGTTGTTGCTAGACTATTCAGACATGGATTCTGAGAAGGAGCCCTTACTCCTCTGTGTTTGTTCGAGTCTGTTCAGGATGAATTGGCTTGTGTCAATGAAGCGCTCTACACAGTTCACAAAGCAGATCTCTGTCCGGGAGTCCAGCTTGGGCCCAGGTTTGTCCATGCATTTCTCCTGTAAGGAAACAGAGTAGACGGGTGCTCAATCATTGGCTGGATCACATGTCATTGCATGGAGTGGAAGACATTGCATCGTGCATGAGTAATTTGTTCACATCTCAAACACTATTTTAGGCGAGTACCCTACATGTGGTTGATTGTGTAGGAGCTTCATTCAGGAGCGTCGTTATTGTAGCTCGTTAGCTTAATGCAGCAAACGTTTGCACTTAGCCACAAATACTGGCATTACAAGTTAGCTAGTACAATAAAGAAGCCTACATGTCCAATGTATCACTGGCAAACTATGTAAATTTTTATGCATTCATGTACTTGATCGCCAGATGTTCAAGTAGCTAGCTACAGTAGCTCACCTAGCTAGCAAGTTGTCATTGCAGAAGCGTTTCTTACCCAACACACTTCAGTCATCTGATGGACCAACTGCTGAAACCTTTGTTTTTGGGACTCGATTTCGATGAATTGCTGAAGCTGAGGGTCTGCTGTGGCTCCTTGGTTTTCCATGTTCATGCACAAATCGCTTATAAATTAGACAGAAATGTACAATTATTTGATAATTGTAAACGATTGACTGCAGTTCCTGACCTTCACGTGTGTGAATCGGCTTGCGCATCACAGGAAACGGAAGAGTGCTGGACCAATCAGAAAGTGCGCCACTAAGAACAGTAAATTCCATTGGATGTGGGGACATGCTACAGTCACCAAAACATTTTTTTATCAAGCTTTATCGACTTTATCCATATTGTCATTATATGCAATATGTTTCTCTAAGATACCGAGGCTCAGACACTGGAAGGTAGGCTACTGTTCTTTCTCAATCATTTAATGAAAGAACATAGCTACATTTTCAGTTGATAAAGGGTATTTCTTCTTACTATACATTTCAGTGGCTAGACATAGAAAAGAAACATGAACTCTTACAGAAACAGATAGGCCTGTGTGTATATATGTATGTATATATATATGATTGAATGCAGTTCACCAATGATAGTAATAAAATAAAACATACAAAATAAATAAGGAAAAACATTTCATATCTAGCATGTTCTCAATAACCAACAGATACATTCATCAAATAATATTTTATTTCACTACTGAAGTTCATCATGGGAGTCCCATGTTCAACCATATAGCATCTCTCAGCTCTCCCATAGGATGGCTGATCCTTCTTTAACAGTTGTATCTACTTCTCCTAAAGCAGGTTCCTCAATGGCTGATGCACAGAATGAATGAGGCCCTGAGGGGATGAAGCCTTGAGTCTGCTCTGCGTGAGGAAGTGTATCTGCCAGAGGGATGAGTCTGCGAACTGTGTTTCAATCTCAGAATGTGGTGGTTGGATCTACTGGAGCTCATAGAGCAAGTCCTGAACAGTCACCGACAGCTCCTGAAAGGTGGGTCTCTCGTCCGCCTTCTGCCAGTCAATGCAAGAGGAGAGACAAGACATGAGGGTGAGGTAAACTGTTTTAGATTAGAAGCTGTCAAGCTGACATGTCCATTCCACTGACATTTATCTTTGAACCCCACTCATCTAGCCTGATCCCTGAACTGTGCTGTTTTGCAAACTTGGTTTGACAATGACCATGAAATTTGGCAAGACAGAATATACAGATCTGGGACCAGGCATTATGCTGGCTACTTTATACTGTACGTACATCCAGCCAACAGCTGGTCATGATGGTGTAGACTCTGTCGTTGGCCAACTGGGGGCGATAGAGGCGATGGCCTCGGGACACCTGTTCCACTATCTCGTTGTTGTTTAACCGTTCGTAGGGAAGCCTCCCTAAGGTGTAGATCTCCCACATTAAGACCCCTATGGAGAGCAAGGTAACCTTGTCAATATTTATTAAATGATCAGCAGAGGAATAAATAGTTAGTGAATAAAGGCTAAATAGCTGTAGCCTGTTCCCAGATCTGTTCGCTCTCGCCAACTCATATGGCCATTGGTGTGACAACAACCATACCGAGTTGACAAGACAGCTCAAACAGACCTGGGACCTGGATCTGAGGTAAGATAGGAGGCCTATACAAACCATAAGCCCAGATGTCTGACTTGCTGCTGAATTTACAGTAGAGCAGGACCTCAGGAGGAGACCAGCGCACTGGGAACTTGGAGCCTGCAGAGCTGGTGTACTCATCATCCAGGACATACCTGAAATGACAGGGAGAGTTGTCAACTTGTCATGAAAGTAGCTCGAATTACATAATATTGCTGTAAGAATCAACTATAGATTTGATTTATTTGTCAGGTATTTCTACAGTGTGTGCTTTTTTGTAAAAGTTGCCAGATTCAAGTACAACAATCACAGTCGTTTACCTCGACAGTCCAAAGTCAGTGACTTTAATGGTCCCATTGGTATCTACCAAGCAGTTTCTTGCAGCCTGAGAAAAAGAACAGAGTATGTGTTATTTGGGCCCAGTATTGTTTAGTATAGGATAGTAGTAGTACCATGTCAGGATCAGACCTGCTGTGTCTTTCAAATACGTGAGCTGCGCTTGATTTAGTTTGAACAATCAGTGTATAGTCCAAAAAGGGAGTCAGTGGAATAGTCCCAAAAGTGGAAATGGCAGAATCCAAGCTATTTGACTTATAAGTATGTGATGGAAATGTTTATCATGTGAAGAGACAGCCTTGAAAATGTTAATCTTGTCTTAGTGTCGTAAATAATCCTTGGTTCCTGCCTGTGCTTGGTAAAGATATGAGGGGAGGGGCGACATGACCTCCTCCTTAGGACCATCTGACAGAACTCCCAGAATATGCTCTATAAGTTAAGATAGGAGACGGTGCCAGACACATGCCGGAACCAATCCTATGAACTATATCTATGCAACGTGTCTGTAACCAGTATATAAGGATCTAACAGGACTGCCCCAGGTAGAGCTCCTGATCGACATGTGTACTTGGTGCATTGAGTTGGTTGGAACCTCTCCAGCGCGCTGATAATAAACAATGAATCATTTAAGATTGACTTCGAGTGTCCCTGTGTAGAATTTCCACAACAATTATAATATCTTACCAGATCTCTGTGGATGTACTGCTGAGCCTCCAGGTAGGCCATGCCCTCTGTGACGTCTTTACACATTTCCAGGAGCTGGACGGGGGATGGATGCTGCTTCAGCCCTTCCCGCAGATAGCTGAGTAGGCAGCCGTTGGAGAGGAACTCTGTGACAATGTAGATGGGCCTTTGTTTGGTGCACACGCCGTACAGCTGAACCAAGTTCTCGTGGCGGAGTTTCCTAGTTCAAGCGAAAAGAGACGAGATTAAGCATGTGTTGTATGCCTATGTAGGTTAAATTGAGCAACACTGTTGTCTAAGGTTGCAAAATTCCGAGAACTTTCAATAAATTCCCTGGGTTTTTTTCTGGGAGGATTCCCAGAATCAGGAGGGAATAAGCAGGAAATCCAGAATCTTCCAATCTGGGTTTTTGGAAAACCAGGGTATTTATTGAATTTTACAATTTGACTGCCCCACATGAGGAGAATTTCAGCAGGGGACAAGGTAGAGCTGTTACCATATATGACTCTAAATACTGTACCTCTTGTCCACAGGAGGTAGCTGGCATCTTAATTGGGGAGGACGGCCTCATGGTAATGACTGGAGCGGAATTAGTGGAATGCTATCAAATACATAAAAAACATGGTTTCCATGTGTTTGATGCCATTCCATTAACTCCATTAACTCCATGCTCCAAAGCTCTGGATATATCTCTACCTATGGATCTAGTCCCTATGGCTCTAGTTACCTAGTCACTTTACCTCTACCTATATGTATGTGACAAATACGATTTGATTTACATCAGCACAAGTGCCTTAAGTGTAGCAGGTATGGTAGTAGGAGCTAGGGGTTGAAATTGAGCATTAATTTAATACATTTCACCCCATAGTCCACTGACTGCACCCCTCTGAGATAGAAAGGGCTTTGCTTACATCATGACTTTGGCCTCCTCTATGAAGTCGTCTTCAGACATGGAGCCCTCCTTGATCATCTTGATGGCCACGTCATGCTGGCCCTGCCACTTCCCATACTTCACCACTCCAAACTGCCCGTTGCCCAGCTCCTTGATGAAGGTGAGGTGGCGTGGGTCAATCTCCCATACCCCTGGAGGACAAAACAACAAATTGAAGGAACACAACGTTTACTCATGTTAGCAATCAAGCTACAGATAGCATTTCTCAAAGTCACGTCATAAGGGTTTCTGTTACTGCACTAGTCTGGTCCCATATTGTATGTGCCACGACCAACTTTTCTATTGTTGTCAAGTGGTACAGCTACATATCTTCAGCCTGAAAACACAGACAGAGAGGAGTTGGCCAGAACACAAACAGACCGGACCACCAGGCTACAGTATATACATAATACTCTCTCAATAGAAATGTATTGAAAGAACACACTCACCGTAACCAAGCCCTGCTGTGGAAGGGGCATTTTTTGCACGACTTGACACAATGTATTTCAGTCTGCTGACCATACCTGGAATGGGACATGATGGACAATATATCTTAAATGCTGTATTTCATCATGATGAACCTGCACTGTTACACAGATGCATATGAAGTGATGTGTTGGGGTAGGGTTGCACATTTCCGGTTAGTTTCCCAAAATGTCCTGGTTTTCCAGAAATCTCGGTTGGAAAATTCCTGGAATCAGGAGGGAATAAGAAGGAAATCTGGAACCCTCCAACCAGGATTTCTGGAAAACCTGGGAATTTTAGGAGAGTTACTGGAATTTTGAAAACCATAGTTGGTGTTAGTTGTACCTGCTGCATTGTGCTGGTGGTAGTTAATGAGGTCTGGGATGCTGCTGAAATTGTGCTTCTCTGCCAAGTAGAACTGGCCTTGTTGGGTGGTGCAGATGTTGTAGTGTCTGCAGTTACCCGCAGTCTCCCTAATGGGAACAGTGAGTAGTGTTTGGTTTGGGTTATGTTTGGTGTGAGTGAGGAGAGTTATGTTTGGTTTGAGTGAGGAGAGTTACTAGGTTGTGTTAAAGGGATAGGAATTTAAAGGGACACAACACTCCAAAATCAAAGTTTGTCAGATGCTTTTAGACCTCAAAAGTAGCCTAATACCATTGAATCTACATCCCACGCCCTTGGTTGTGTAGATCTAGTTATATGCCTCAACCCCAAATGAATGTAAAAGATAAGCACTGCAAACCTAGAAATTACATAGTTCTTATCTCTTTTGTAAAATGTTTTTATTGTGGTGTGTAGCTGGATCTTTGATATTGGAGTGTAATGTCCCTTTAATAGTTTTGTTTATTTTCATGGGCTGTGAATCTGAAAGTAACAACAAGATGCTCTGTTCACAGACACATTGATTGCATCCAAAATGGCACCCTATTCCCTATATCTTGCAAATTCAAGCGTGGACCTCGAAGCTAGTTCCACTGCTTTAAAAAAAATGATTCCCCATAAATCGGGGATTGATTTAGACCTGGGACCAATGTTCCCTCTAAGCTGCGTGCGGGCGCGCAGCTCCCTTCGGACTGCCACGCAGAAGAAACATAAACCTGCGCAGAGAAGCACGAGATTGAACTTTACTCAACCTTCTAGAGTTTTCCCCTTTTTCCCCTTCTATCAACGTTTTGCTCTACTGTGAGAATTGTGCTCAAATCAATGTAATATTAGCCACTTTCAATGTCACATACCCAAACAAAATGAACTATGCAAGACTTAACTAACTGTTTAAGAGATTTTCTTGTAGGCAGAACGCCTTGTAGGCAGAGCGCATTGGAGTAAGATTCAATTGCATTGACAGGCACAACTCAGGCCTGTATTCTACACAGACCACTGCACCATAACCAATCAGAGCTGCAGTAGGCCTATATGCAAATACCCATTGCCATATGGATCTGTGCCATTCACTTTGAACTGGACTGTGTTTACAGCGTGAGCAGTCAAGAGTAGATGCGCTTGTTTTGAGATCAAAGCGAGAGCTCCATGTAGCCACCTGTGCACATTTCTTCATATTCTTTGCTAGTAAGTGAGTTATTAGCCCAGTTATAGCTAATTTCTACTCAACAATGGGGGAGTAGTTGCTTCCTACAAGAGCACAAAATGTGTGCATTTCTAGCCATCTTTGAAAAGCAAGTCAGGCCAATAGCTTTTTTTATGTCTTAAAGGGGCAGTGTTGTATTTTGGGGCAGTGTTGTATTTTGAGACAGGCTTGAATAAGCTAAGTAGCCAATAGGTTGAGGGTAGCATAATTTGTCTGATTCTCTGTAATAATGGTATGGGAATAATAATGAATGCTATTTTGTAAAGTGGTTTCTTGCATCAAACAACACACCATTTTCCATCACCTGTCTGAAGGACAAGATGATAAACAGGTTAATGTCAAGCCCTGCATGTTTTTTCAAAACTCTCATTTCCATTTATGGTCTGTGTTTGACATTGCATCCAATTCCTATGTAGTGCACTACTTTAGACCAGAGCCATATGGTCACCACACATTGCTGCTACTGTTGGCTGAATAACAGAACAGATATTTCCTGTTCAGATGTTATGGGATGCATTTTTCTCCATGTTTTTTTTAATGGTAGGCCACTCTGGTAGGCCTACATTATGATCAAATTGCCACAGAGCCTACTTGGCCACAGTTAAAACTATAACTTAAAGCGGGTACAGCCTCAGTGTTCACAGCCTCAGTGCTCACAGTATATTACATTTGCTCAGTGCCAACATTTTTTTGAGGGAACATTGCCTGGGACACCAACAGTTTCAGGTAGAACATTTGAATACTCCTGCCATATATAGTGTGGTACTTTTGACCCAAGCCCTTTGAAAGGTTGTGCAGAAAGAATAATCCTGGTTTTGCATGGAGACATTTACATCTCTCTTCCTCTGCAGGCGGCTGTTTTCGCTTTCAATATCTACTGCTGAGCAGTTCTTCTTTTGACTTTCCATTTAGGGTCTGTGTTTGACATTGCATCCAATTCCTATGTAGTGCACTACTTTAGACCAGAGCCATATGGTCAAAAGTAGTGCACTACATAGAGAATTGTGTACCATTTTGGACACATTCACAGTTTTGACTAGTGGATAGGCCTACACACAGGATGCGTCCCAAATAGCACCCCCTGGGCTCTGGTCAAAAGTATTGGACCATAAAGGGAATAGTTTGCCATTTGGGACGCTGACAAAGTTAGCCATGCCCCGTCTGTCTGCCCTCGATAAACTCACCCGCCCTTGGTGAACACAGAAACGGTGTACTTCCCAGCTTTGCTTGAGTCTCGTACTAAGAAACCACCATCTTTGTTCTGGGAAAAGGAAAAAACAATAACCTCAATAGCAGAGGTATATACAAAGCAGAGGCAGTATTGCTTTGTGAATATCCCGTACCAATGTTCTGTCATTCTAAGTTATTTGACAGATGATGGTGCCCATAGCTAAAATTGGTGCCCATAGCTAAAATTGGTGCCCATAGCTAATGGTATAAGGACCACAGATCAAAGGACCACAATGGAAATAACTTTTGTGTTATTCTCAATGATTTTAAATGCAGTGCATCCACTTGTGTTGCTGGTGTAAGCAAAGGAGAGGAACAGTGGTATGTCAACTGATACCGTATGTTACATATGTTTTGTTTTTTCATTGAGATTACCTCTGTCTTCAACAGATTCTCTGCCTGGCTACGGTTCATGCTCTTGCAGTACCAGCTGGGAAAAAGAAAAGGTGAAATGTGCATGTTATAAACCACTATGGTTAACCTGACCTCATAGCAACGGGTATTAAAGCAGGTCACATGAGGCAGTATTCTTCTGAATCGTGTTAATTAGGCACTAAACGGAAGAAAACGGATTGAAACAGGGAGGGACTACCTTGATTCATCCAATAAGAAATGCAAATTGTCGCATCCAGTTGCAAAACGTTTTGAAACGTTTTCTGTTGCGTGCCCCACTGAACACGGCCCTGCAGGGATTTAATGTGTTCGGAAGGTGTGGTGACTTGGTACCTCATTATTTTTGGTTCCCACAGGATTAGAGAGGTGTAGGGTTTCATTTGTAATCCTATCATTGTAATGCAATGTTTAATAGTCAATGTTTTGTAGCAAGAGAATTCCATACTCACTCAAACTTTTCCAGTTCATTTCCAGCCTCCACAACGTAATTACTGGGAATGTATCCCTCCTTGCTGCAAAGGAAGGCCACACACAATCTCCTGATAAGTCAATGTACATTTAGTATGTTAAAGACACAGGGTGACGTTTTCATGCTGCACAACAGTTCACATCTGTGAAAAACATACCTTAGAACTCAAAATTTTAATCTAGCTGTGTGATTCAATTTAACACTTTTCCTCAACAATATGCATTATAAAAACATGATTATTTAACTGAGTTTAGTAATCTCAGCAATGCAATAACACACATTTCTGAAGAAAAGTATCAAATTAAATCACACTGCCAGATTAAAATGAGTTTTACTGTGTTTTGCATCATCACTATTTTGCATCATGAAAATGTCGCCCATAATGTATGAAAGGGATATGATTGTTATTCTTACTGCATGTTAAAACAACACACATATCATGAAAACAGTTTAAATGCACCTGTGACTTTAAGATACCAATGTACCTTAACCTTGGTATACTGATCATATCACCAGTCCTCATCTCTATTCTTGGAAGCGTGTCATTGTTTTGTTACAGGGCCAAGGGTCGGTCAGGGCTTTTTTAATGTGTTTTTCTAGTGCTTTCTTGTTGATAGGTGTTATGTTTAAAATCGAGGGGCGGCGGACTATGTGTTTTGTAAATAACAGCTGGTGCACGATATCTAAGGAAGTCTCAAGGTTTTGCTCGCCTGAGTTAGTGTGGCCTACAGCTTATCATGAGGTACTCTATCTACTGAGAGAGTTTTCATCTGTATTTTTCGTAGCTGTCTACATACCACCACATACTGAGACTGGCACTAAGACTGCACTCAATGAGCTGTATTCCGCCATAAGCAAACAGGAAAACGCTCATCCAGAGGCGGCGCTCCTAGTGACCGGGGACTTTAATGTAGGGAAACTTAAATCGGTCTCACCAAATTTCTATCAGCATGTTAAATGTGCAACAAGAGGGAAAAAACTCTGGACTACCTTTACTCCACACACAGAGACGCATACTATGCTCTCCCTCGCCCTCCAATTGGCAAATCTGACCATAATTCTATCCTCCTGCTTACAAGCAAAAATTAAAGCAGGAAGCACCAGTGACTCGATCAATTAAAAAGTGGTCAGATGAAGCAGATGCTAAGCTACAGGACTGTTTTGCTAGCAGAGACTGGAATATGTTCCGGGATTCCCCCGATGGCATTGAGGAGTACACAAAATCAGTCATTGGCTTCATCAATAAGTGCATCGATGACGTCGTCCCCACAGTGACCGTACATACATACCCCAACCAGAAGCCATGGATTACAGGCAACATCCGCACTGAGCTAAAGGCTAGAGCTTCCGCTTTCAAGGAGCGGGACTCTAACCCGGAAGCTTATAAGAAATCCCGCTATGCCCTCCGACGAACCATCAAAAGCGTCAATACAGGACTAAGATCGAATCGTGCTACACCGGCTCTGGCGCTTGTCGGATGTGGCAGGGCTTGCAAACCATTACAGACTACAAAGGGAAGCACAGCCGGGCGAAGGGTCGGTCAGGGCTTTTTTAATGTGTTTTTCTTGTGCTTTCTTGTTGATAGGTGTTATGTTTTAGAAGTGTTCTTCCAGCAAACACACAGCCCAGCAGGTAACATTCAACATCATAATGGTATCATTTCCAGGTTGTAAACTGGTTACATTTTACTGGTTGCTAAAAGACTTGTTCCTTTAAAAACAGTGTACAACCTGAACAACTTCACATAATATTGTCATAATGATTGCAACCAAGTTTTGCCCACTGGGAGGCGAGTGCACAAAACGTTAAGACCATCTGCTCTTTCTAGGTAAAAGCTATGATCCCTTAACGATGTCACTTGTTAAATCCACTTCAATCAGTGTAGATGAAGGGAGGAGACAGGTTAAAGAAGGATGCTTAAGCCTTGAAACAATGGATTGTGTGTGTGTGTTCCATTCAGAGGGTGAATAGGCAAGACAAAAGATTTAAGTGCCTTTGAACGGGGTATGGTAGTAGGTACCAGGCACCAATTTGTGTCAAGAACTGCAAGACTGCTGGGTTTTTCACACGTGTGTATCAAGAATTACCCATCACCCAAAGGACATCCAGCCAACTTGACAAAACTGTGGGAAGCATAGGAGTCAACATGGACCTTGTAGAGTACATGCCCAGTCAAAAATAAGGCTGTTCTGAGAGCAAAAGTTGGGCGTTGCAACTCAATATTAGGAAGGTGTTCCTAATGTTTGGTATACTCAGTGTATGCCAATCACTAGCAGTTACTCAATTAGCCCATGTCAGCAAAAAAAAAAAAAATATTGGTAAATTAGTCTAGTTAGTCTAGCCAGCTATTGAAACAGGGGCCCTGACCTCCAGGGGCCCCCATTGATTTTGTTAGTCACTCTCACTCAGATATCATATTAGCATGGCGTGAGTCAAGGAAAAGTGAGTAGAATTGCAGGAAATTAGCTTTCAAACTGCAACACTTTCTCCCCACCCCATGGCAAAATGTGTAGAATTGCAGAGAATATACTGTAAAACTGCAAGAAACATTGTTCTGTAAAGCAAAACTATTTGTTCACCTTCTTTTAATAAAATACCTTTTCTGGTAACAGATCCCTCTGTATGTATTAAATGTGAGTTCATGTGTAGTGGCTAATTGTATATCTAATAGGCTATGTGTTTGTAGATGGACTGAGGTGAATGAAGCTAAAGTGATAATGGCTGGGGCCATTTTTTCTTATTTTTGCTGTTCTCCAAATAGCATTTTAAAATGAGCATAAATTGTATAGAAATGCAGAAAATGAGCTTCAACTTTCTTAAACAACCCTTCCTCCATCTGTCTCTTCTCGATTTCCTCTCTGCCTCTCTCACCCGTATTTGTCCCTGGCCCTCCACCAGTTGGAGTCAGACATCTCCAGAATTATGTACTCCTCATCCTTCCTCAGCTCCAGATCCTGGGGCGTGGAGGGTGTGTACTCGTACTCAGCGACCACCGTCATGCCTGTGGTGAGAGCAGGCTCCTCGGGAGGCTGCGGAGGTAAAGGCCTCAAAGGTTTCTCCTGAAAAATGGGATGGGAGACAACATTGATAAAGACGGGTGATACTGTATATCCTTCCTGTATCAATCAGAAGTAGAGATACTGTAACTGAATGCAAGAGTGGCGAGAACATGTAAGACAGACCTCTTCTGGCGTAGGTGGAAGGGGTTTTCTGGATTGCCTCCGAGACCCCTTTGAAACCCCTATAAGTGAAAGGGAGTGCTTCATGTTTTGTTCTCTGTGACTACAATTTATGCTTCTCTGCCGTTACCTATAATACTTATTTCCTCAGTTACTTGTTTTCACTTCAAGCCTGCAGGTACAAGTTTTAAAAGGTTATATAAGTATGTCTCTCTATGTATCAACATTTATACTGATACAAAATGTCTGGTATTAGTCTGGGGCATTATGAGATGATTATAAGACATCATAGATGCATTATAGGACATCATAGATGCATTATAAAGACATCATAAATGCATTATAAGACATCATCATCATACATATCTTTCAATGCATCAGAGCCATATATTGAGATATATCTGAATATATGGTTCTGCGATGCATTATAACGGCATCATAGTGCATTATACCCGCAAGCTTTAAGTAAAATGTTCCCATTTACTTCCTAATTACATAAGCTGGTAGAGATCACATACTCTTTTTACTGCCAGTTTTATTGATGGCTTTCCCACCACATTACTGACCTACATTCTTGTTCTCCAGCACCCTGCAGCCCATAGCTTGTTTGACTTCCTGCTGGCAGCACTGCCACATGCCGTCCATCCAGAAGCATGGGTGGTACTTCTGCATCAGGTCCTTGTTGAAACGCACCACTTAACATGGCGGCACAGAATGTGGGACGACATTTACATTGGATCAACACTGGCAATTTGCATAGACACCTAGATCTGACTAAACAATGGGACTGGTAGATTATGGGCCGTAAGGAAATGTTTATGGTATCTCATGTCTCCCTTTGTCTATTCTTCGTCGGACACTTTAGTGTTAGGTGTATGATAATGCTGCATACTGACCATGCTTCAGCTTGTGGATCCACTGCTTTCGGACCTCGTCGCTCTTGGCGAATATGTAAAGTGGGCCCTCATCGTAGATTATCTGTGGTAAATTGGGGGATAGAGAGAAACAGCTGTTTCTTCAGTTGGTGGGTAGTACCAGGTCAGGACGTACACATGAAAGCAATACAATAGTGTAGAAGTATCTATTTTATCACAACAATAGGGACGAAAACACTATTTTCTGAACCTGCTCTCAGATCTGTTTGTGCTATACAGCAAGCAATGACCATAGGTTACTGCTTTGGAGATAAATAAATGCCTGCTACATTAAGTTAGCTTATTGTGCTTCTGAGCCTTACTGCCACCCATCCCACAAACTCCTCCTTTAGGGGTATGCAAATATATTGGGTATTTCCTGTGTCTTTATTGCTGCTTAGTCACCATGTCTACTGTGGTGACACCTGCGCTGTTGTTGAAACCCTCAGTTCAGCTCGGTCTCCACTGTCAAGAGAGTCGTTTTCACTTCTTCTTATTGACTTTCAGCATGTTAACCATTTCTGCACTGCTGGGTAAATTTGTTTCTCTCTTGAGGTAGATTGACTTTCAGCATGTTAACCATCTCTGCACTGCTGGGTAAATTAGTTTCTCTTAGGTAGATGCAGTATATCCCTTTTCACCTCAAAGCTACCTGAATAGTCTCTATGGGCTTTTCACCCTGCATGCTTTTAGCCCAGGGCTAACTGGAACCTCAACTAAGACTGAGTGAAGTAAATGCCTGGAGAATAGTGTCAGAGAGTTAAAGGAAGCACAACACGTATGCTTCATTAAACATCTACAGTATCATCTGATGTCACTCAACTGGAGCAACAGTGATGGAGTGCATTCTCTTTTTACTGCCACACAGAATTATTGTAACAGGACACGAGAAGAAGAGAGAGTGAACTAAAACATCCACAGGTCTGATATCTGTGGTTGTGTTAATCTCATTGGTAAGAGCTACAGAATGTTAACTGATCTAGGACCAGCAGTAGCTCACCTGGAATGGGTACTGGCGCTCCGCGGGGGCACTGGGCTCCGGCTGTACTGTCCCCACACACTTGATCTTATCGATGCCCACGGTGCCTTTCAACCCCTTCTTTTTCTGCACAGAGGACAAGGATTACAGTGAGTGTGGGAACGGCAGGACTACTAGACTCAGACCTATTTAGATGACCAACAATACAGGTACTGCAGTATATTTGTGGGAGCATAGCGTAGTATGATAGAATTGTTATAGTATTAAACTACGCTTGGGTTATGGTCAATGTTTATAATGATAACATACAGTACATTAACCTGGTCCCAGATCAGCACAAACAGATCCAGGCTACGAGTACATACCCCTTTGTCCAGATCATAGTCGTAGTAGGCGATCTTGTCCTGTGTGAGGATGAACAGCCTCTCTTTGAAGTTTAAAGGGGAAGTCTTCTTCTTCTGCTGGGAGCGTTTTATAAAGATCTCTTCCAGGAGATTGTCTGACATGGTCTGATCAGATGTTATCCCCCTACCTGGAGAAAAGGCAAGTCAACTTAACAGCTACAGTCAGAGATGGAAGAAGGTATAAAATGTTTTGGTCCCATGCATTCAAGGCCTAATGGGGGATAAAGAGACCAGCAGCTTCAACCAGATCAAGTGCTGTAGCAAACCTTGCTAGTGACCGTAGCTACTGGAGGAAATGTGTAGTTGACTGTTCTCCATTGGATAAATCATGAACAACATCATTTGATTAATGGTGTACTGTACAGGTATTTACCTGAAACTCAGCTTATCACAAGTTTCCACAGTGCTTAACAGAGTAGGGTAACATTGCCCTCTAGACACTGCCCTAAGGTCAGTTTTACATTGTCATCCCTCATGGTTAAGGTTAGGATTTTGGGAAGGTAAAACTATAAGACTATAAGACCAACTTCCCCCAGGTCCTTAACCGACTAACTACTTACCTACTCTTCATGAACTCTGTGCTGTGTCACTACAGCATAGATCTAAAGCATAGATCTACAGCATAGATCTGAAAGCAGATAGAAACAGATAGTAACAGATGTGATCCGGGGCAGATATCAGTGTATATATATTAACCCCTGGTTTGCATGAGCGCTCCTGCCAATGTTTCCTGCTTTGTGGCACAACTGTTTCCTTTACCCACATCTTCCTGCTTCTCTACAGATGTAGGATCTTAATTTGATCCAGTTTGTTACAGCAGGAAAGTAATACTGCAGCAACAGGAAATGTGAATTATTATGTGGATTATAATTAATGGACATTTTTGTAGGAGTTGATACATTGATACATACAGGAAAATCAAGTCTGAAATTTCAAAGTGGAACCTCAAAAGGTTTTAAATGTCCTGCATTGCAGGAAAGTTCTCCAGCAACAGTGTGATCAAATTAAGATCCTACATCTGTAAGATGTTGCCAGAGAAGAAGGCTGACAATTTACATGTTCCTATCCAATTGTGTTTTTATCCGTTTCTTTGCGTTGTTTGTAACTTATTTATTTACTTATTTTGTACATAATGTTGCTGCTACCGTCTCTTATGACCGAAAATAACTTCTGAACATCAGAACAGCGATTACTCATCATGATCTGGCAGAATCCTTTTTTTCCTTTAACGACGAGCCCGACGTGAATGATATGCTGCTTTCCCGGGAACAGGCCCAGATCCCCGTCATTTGCGTGAAGAGAAGGCAGAGAAAAAGGGGCCGGCAGGATAGAACAGCGGCGTCTGGTAAGACAAGGGGCGGCGGACTATGTATTTTGTATATAACAGCTGGTGCACAATATCTAAGGAAGTCTCAAGGTTTTGCTTGCCTGAGTTAGTGTGGTCTACAGCTTATCATGAGGTACTCTATCTACCGAGAGAGTTTTCGTCTGTATTTTTTGTAGCTGTCTAAATACCACCACAGACTGAGACTGGCACTAAGACTGCACTCAATGAGCTGTATTCCGCCATAAGCAAACAGGAAAACGTTCATCCAGAGGTGGCGCTCCTAATGGCCAGGGATTTTAATGCAGGGAAACTTAAATCCATTTTACCTAATTTCTACCAGCATGTTAAATGTGCAACCAGAGGGAATAAAACTCTAGACCACATTTACTCCACACACAGAGACGCGTATAAAGCTCTCCCTCGCCCTCCATTTGGCAAATCTGACCATAATTCTATCCTCCTGATTCCTGCTTACAAGCAAAAATTAAAGCAGGAAGCACCAGTGACTCGATCAATAAAAAAGTGGTCAGATGAAGCAGATACAGGACTGTTTTGCTAGCACAGACTGGAATATGTTCTGGGATTGCTCCAATGACATTGAGGAGTACACAAAATCAGTCATTGGCTTCATCAATAAGTGCTTCGATGATGTCGTCCCCACAGTGACCGTACATACATACCCCAACCAGAAGCCATTGATTACAGGCAACATTGGCACTGAGTTAGAGCTGCCGCTCTAACCCGGAAGCTTATAAGAAATCCTGCTATGCCCTCCGATGAACCATCAAACAGGCAAAGCGTCAATAGAGGCTTAGATCGAATCGTACTACACCGGCTCTGACGCTTGTCGGATGTGGCAGGGCTTGCAAACCATTACAGACTACAAAGGGAAGCACAGCCAAGAGCTGCCCAGTGACACGAGCCTACCAGACGAGCTAAACTACTTCTATGCTCGCGTCGAGGCAAATAACATTGAAACATGCATGAGAGCACCAGCTGTTCCGGAAGACTGTGTGATCACGCTCTCTGCAGCCGATGGGAGTAAGACCTTTAAACAGGTCAACATTCACAAGGCCGCAGGGCCAGACGGATTACCAGGACGTGTACTGCGAGCATGCGCTGACCAACTGGCAAGTGTCTTCACTGACATTTTCAACCTCTCCCTGTCTGAGTCTGTAATACCAACATGTTTAAAGCAGACCAGCATAGTCCCTGTGCCCAAGAACACTAAGGTAACCTGCCTAAATGACTACCGACCCGTAGCACTCTCGTCTGTAGCCATGAAGTGCTTTGAAAGGCTGGTCATGGCTCACATCAACACCGTCATCCCAGAAACCCTAGACCCAATTTGCATACCGCCCAACAGATCCACAGATGATGCAATCTTTATTGCACTCCACACTGCCCTTTTCCACCTAGACAAAAGGAAGACCTATGTGATAATGTTATTCATTGACTACAGCTCAGAGTTCAACACCATAGTGCCCTCAAAGCTCATCAATAAGCAAAGGACCCTGGGACTAAACACGTCCCTCTGCAACTGGATCCTGGACTTCCTGACGGGCCGCCCCCAGGTGGTAAGGGTGGGTAACAACACATCCGCCACGCTGATCCTCAACACAAGGGCCCCTCAGGGGTGTGTGCTCAGTCCCCTCCTGTACTCCCTGTTCACTCATGACTGCACGGCCAGGCACGACTCCAACACCATCATTAAGTTTGCTGATGACACAACAGTGGTAGGCCTGATCACCGACAACGACAAGACAGCCTATAGGGAGGAGGTCAGAGACCTGGCCGTGTGGTGCCAGGACAACAACAACCTCTTCCTCAACATGATCAAGACAAAGGAGATGATTGTGGACTACAGTAAAAAGAGGACCGAGCACGCCCCCATTCTCATCGACGGCGCTATAGTGGAGCAGGTTGAGAGCTTCAAGTTCCTTGGTGTTCACATCACCAACAAATTAACATGGTCCAAGCACACCAAGACAGTTGTGAAGAGGGCACGACAAAACCTATTCCCCCTCAGGAGACTGAAAAGATTTGGCATGGGTCCTCAGATCCTCAAAAGGTTCTACAGCTGCACCATCGAGAGCATCCTGACCAGTTGCATCACCGCCTGGTAAGGCAACTGCTCGGCCTCCGACCGCAAGGCACTACAGAGGGTAGTGCGTACTGCCCAGTACATCACTGGGGCAAAGCTTCCTGCCATCCAGGACCTTTATACCAGAGGAAGGTGGTGTCAGAGGAAGGCCCTAAAAATTGTCCAAGACTCCAGCCACCCAAGTCATAGACTGTTCTCTCTGCTACCGCACGGCAAGCGGTACCGGAGTGTCAAGTCTAGGTCCAAGAGGCTTCTAAACAGCTTCTAGCCCCAAGCCATAAGACTCCTGAACATCTAATCAAATGGCTACCCAGACTTTTGCATTGCCCCCCCCCCCCCCCCTCTTTTACACCGCTGCTACTCTCTCTTGTTATCATCTATGCATAGTCACTTTAATAACTCTACCTACATGTACATATTACCTCAATTACCTCGACTAACCGGTGCCCCCGCACATTGACTCTGTACCAGTATCCCCCTGTATATAGTCTCGCTATTATTAATTTACTGCTGCTCTTTATTTACCTGTTACTTTTATTTCTTATTCTTATTTGTACTGCATTGTTGGTTAGGGGCTCATAAGTAAGCATTTCACTGTAAGATCTACACCTGTTATATTCTGCGCATGTGACATTTTATTTTATTTGTTTGTTCCATAACACATTGACCCTCTCTTTTCCCCATTCGATGAAGGCATGACATTATCAGCTACCCCTCGCAAACCTTACCCCACCTACAATCGTTGCCAATGCTTATGCTCTCATGTCTGATATTGTTAAAGGGAAAGTTCACAAAGGATTTGGGTTCATTGACTTACAGCTTAGCGTTAATATTGCTTAGTGCAAAATAATGTGTATCTCTGTTGGCATGCTGGCATACACTATCCCTTTTATTTGATGAATGTCCACAAACTCTATTTTTGGTAATGCAGTTCTATTGAAGTGACAATACTTTATTGAACTCATGAAATATGGGGAGAAATAGGTCCCTATTGTAGAAAACATAAGACACAGAGACAAAAGGATTCCTATGCTCTACTTTGTATCTACCACAAGAGAGGCTCATTGCACCTTTCTGGGTTAGTCAACCACACCACTGTCAACCTTCCACACAAAACAAGGCCTCTATTGATTCATTCCAGCATCAGACGGAAGGAAAGCAAGTTTGACAAATAGAGAGATAGCATCAGATATTTGTTAATTATCTGGGGATAAGGATAATGGCTCCACTATGGACATTGGGGTGGTGATGTCACCTCAGCTGATACCACAGGCCACAAATGTACAGAGTATGATCATCTGATAACATAAAGCATAAAAATGCCATTGTTCACCATGCAGAAGACCTGGGTCCAAATTCATACATATGTCAAATTCTTTGTATTTGAAGTACTCTAGATTTACTGGTATCTTGGGGTTTTCGGTACTATTCCATTGGATACACTGCAAACGTTGGCAAACTAAATCAAGCATACATATCAAGTATTCAATAGTATTTGATCTACTTGACCTTCCCTTTCATACAGGCCACAGAATCAACTACATAGTTATTTTTCTTTCAAATAACTGACTTAACCCCAAATGACTTAACCCCAATGAGGAATGATTTCAAAGTCCAAGCAACCATGTATAGTTCCCTGCCTGCATCATCAATACAACCTTCTAGTTCTCTTTTAACATAGGCAGTGTCCTAAAATGAACACAGCACTCAAAAAAGGAATAGTTCAATGTCACAGACATGTAACGACAGAACGTTTCTCACCAACTCCAACTCACCCATGTTCCTTATACCGTAGATATACTCAAAAGAGCTGAATCGTCAAGGTCCCTCTGCCTACTATCTCTATGATACAAGTTCACTCAGCTCAGCTCAGACTATTTTAAACACCCTCCTTCTCACTTCCTGGTTGCATCTGCTGCTGATACCCCCTCTCTTTTCACACCACTAGATAGTAGACACCCGAGTGTAATATATTTTTTCACACTAGCTAGCTGATTTTGATACTGTGCAGTATGTCAACAACAGTATTTTAATTTTGTGTAATGTTACAAATAATCCTCTTTGACACATAATCAAACCCCTTGCCTCTGCTGCAAGCTCATACTGTGCAGTCCACACAATATTTCAAACATAAGTTGTTTACATGCAGATATAAGCCTGGGTAAAACACTGACCTAAAGCTGCTAGGTAGAGCAAGTATACATTTGTCTCTTTAGTGGCTGCAGCTGTCCTATCAATCGTAATATCTTGTATTACAACAGTCGTGTTTAGTCTGTCAGCCACACAAGTGCTAGGGTTTTTTCTAAAGGGCTTGAGTCACTTGGGCTGACACAGTAGAATTTATAGGGAAGTTGCAACAGTGTTGCACTGCAATGCTAAAGAAAAAGAGACAATGTTGGAAAGTATCAGTGGCGCCACTGTGGTTCAACTGGTTACTGTTACATCCCCTCTTCCTCTCTTGACCCTGTCATAATACTACTAACACATAGTATAATACATACTACTAACAACATACCACCAAAGTATTTATTTGTTTGATACAAGCCTTAATGTGCGATAAACAAAATGCCAGGGACACAGCATCCAATCAATGACACTGAGGATGTGTCTCTTAAATCGACCAACCAATGGTGAAGAGGAATACAGACTTTGTGCACAGTAACATACATGGGTTCAGTATCATTTTATGGAGTACTTTGTTTTCTTTTCAATGACACACTCCCTTCCAATGAAAGTGTTGGTTTGTTGATAACAGGAACCTTGCAACAAATGCTCTCTGGACGTTTCCTGTCTGATAAGTGTGTGTGTGTCTTTACATGGAGAGGTTACTTTTGTGGTGACACACATACACACTCAGTGTGTGTCTGACCACAAAAGGAAACTCTCCATGTGAAGATATTTAGGCAGAAGGGTTCCTCACATCCTCAGATAATACAAGCAGGCCAAAACATACAAACAGATCTTGGCTTTACAGTCACCCCGCTATGCAGACGTCTTCTTGACCCATTTCCTTTAGTAGCTGGTATGTTACATTAAGGAAGAAAGTAGGGTTCCTACTTTCTTCCTTAATGTAACATACCAGCTACTAAAGGAAATGGGTCAAGAAGACGTCTGCATAGCGGGGTGACTGTTCTTTGTAGAAGCGAAGGCAGCTTTCGGCTTGCAATTTCTTTGCATCATTGTTTTAGGGATATTGCTGAAATTCCACAGACCAACATACACTGGGTGCACAAAACATGAAGAACACTTTCCTAATATTGAGCCTCAATTCGTCGGGGCAAGGTGTAGAAAGTGTTCCACAGGGATGCTGGCCCATGTTGACTCCAATACTTCCCACAGTTGTCTCAAGTTGGCTGAATGTCCTTTGGGTGGTGGACCATTCTTGATACACACGAGAAACTGTTGAGCGTGAAAAACCCAGCAACATTGCAGTTCTCGACACACACAAACGGGTGTGCCTGTCACCTATGACCTTACCAAGTTCAAAGGCAGTTAAATATTTTGTCTTGCCCATTACCCTCTGAATGCCACACATACACAATCCATGTCTCAATTGTCTTAAGGCTTAAAAATCGGTCTTTAACCGGTCTCCTCCCTTCATCTACACTGATTAAAGTGGATTTAACAAGTGACATCAATAAGGGATCATAGCTTTCACCTGGAATCACCTGGTCAGTCTATGTCATGGACAGATCAGGTGCTCCTTGTGTTTTGTACACTGTGTATGTTATCAAATTAATATGAAGTAATTAATGTTTAATATCCAGCTCAAACTCTCCACTGTGAAATGTAAACATAAGAGCATGGACAGTGGACACGTAACAACAAAGTTTAAGGATGAACATGATAGTGTTTGTTTTCTATTTCCAATCACTCCACTGCTATCTAATGTGCATTGTAACTCATTCATTGGCAAAATATTGTACATATTGCATTCAGGGCAATGTCTTTAATATGAAGAAGGGGAAAAAGTAACGACTACATGTTCTTTGATATGCATGTGGGCATCATCCACCCTCCAACATACAATGCATCCAAGACAGGCCTGGACAATGAATAAACATCTAATAGAGATACTTAGGAATGATACATGAATGATAGGCTGTAGTTTGTTTGGACATTTTCCATCACTAAGAGAACATTTTCATGAACAAGATATTTGATTTAACCATGTTGCTGCTTTGGTTACGATAGTGAAAGTCCAGAAACGTCAAGCTTGCTTCAATGTTGGAGCTCCCAATGTCCTCCCAATGTAATGGTAGCTTAATATCATTCATGCTTTACATTTCTCGTTGAAACCTCACCAAAAGTGAACAAATTGAGGACTCTTAATTCATTCCTAGATATCATGTAGTGGTAATGTCAACCTTCTGACTTTTCTTTTAATATATCTATTTAAACCTTTATTTACCCAGGTAAGTCTTTCAGAACAAACTCTCTTCTACAATGACCATCTGGTTCTCTCTCAGGTAATGAGGACCTGCATACTCAATAGAAGCCTATTTTTCAATGTAACGCATACAGTAATACATAGCCTGCATGTAACCTATAGAGCTTTCGTCTTTCCCCAGTAGATGGACCCCTACCATTTAGTTAGCAAATACCTCATCACTTACCTTAACTCTGACACTCAGCAACGCCTATAGACGGACCACTGTCTGCAGACTGTGATGTGGAGGGTTGACATGGACAAAGACCTCTGCTATGGCTGCTCTTATTCCATGTACTAACAGTGTGTGGCAGCAGGAGACTAAACCCCACCCTTTCAGAGGAATTGACTTCACGCAGTTCCCCTTTTGCTTCCTGCTCATTTTTATATTAGCTCTCTGAAGCAGAGTTTGTGTGAAGTCGAAGAGGGCCAACTAACCATTAACGCGCCAGTACCCGTAAAGTAGGCTAAGGAATTAGTTATTTACAGTAGCATTAGACTGTGTTCAAACTTGACTGCCTCCGTGAAATGATAACTTCCTTGAGGCCTTTATAGACCAATGATAAGAATGAAAACAGCTTGAGTATAGGCTTAGTGATGAATATGGAATGTATGTGTATACATTACTGTTACCATTTTGTCAGCAAGGACTTTTGCCTGTGTGTCATATAAATAGAGTGGTGCAAAATAGTGTATTTATGGTCATCTGCAATGAAATATATGTTTAGCCCTAATTTATCACATCACCTGCATGGAACCCAAAGGAACCTGATTTAAATTATGATTATTAAAGTATAATTTATCCGGTAATAATTTATAATTCTGAAACATTTGATGACTTCATGGATTCTCATATGATTAAGCATACACACCAGTAGCCTTGTCATTTTACTAATATATCGATATTCTTTAATGCTTTGTACTGGAGGACTACTACTACTACTACTACTACTTGTGGTCAACTTGGTTCTATTCTACACTCATAAACACAAGGTGGCAGTGTTCAAAATTAGGACCCATTGGTATCCAATGTTCTTTATGAAAAAGTGCTTCCGGCGTCATCCTTCCTCTTTTCGTCTGGATCGGGTCGTCGCCATGGTATGGAACTCAATCACTAATAGGCTTTAAAAAAATATCAACTGTAATCTTCAAACTATACATTCACTTGTTACATTTGAAAGTACCCAATGTGTGAATGCAATGGTTAGGGACATGTATATCCCTTTATTCATGATTTTATCTGTATATCTCCCCCCAAAAGTTGCCTATATACAAAACTCGAGCTAATGGCTACGCTACGGTGATTGTATCGCTAACTACCTAGCTAGTTAATGAGTGACAGTCTCCTATTGAAATTGCCCTTATTACTGTGTTCTTGCCAAGGAATGGTGTTAACATTTTATAAATGCATCCTTGCCAAATACCTTTCAAAGTTGTAATCATAGCAAATGTATTATAACTACCAAGTAGTGCTGCCCAATGATGCGTGCTATCAAGGAGATCCTGTTGTGTAACGATAGAGCTAGCTGCTCACACAAGCCTTTGGCAAATGGATTGTTGGTAGAGTTGATTATACAACTTTTTGAGTCAACAACACTAAACGCATGTACATGTAGTCGTTGGAACAAAAAGGCAAAGGCTCTTGGCCTACCTGAGAAACGCTTAGCTAACTCCGTTCTCTTGTATCAGGGATCATCAACTAAATTCAGCTGCGCGACGATTTTCTTTCTTGAGCGGATGGTCAGAGGGTCAGAACATGATTACTAATAATTTGTCAACTGCAAATTGACCGCAAGAAGCTTAATATAATAAAACAGAATAATTTCAAACCTTTCTTACATTTGTATACGATCACATACTGTATGTCTCTGTTATGTGTGGGAATACTTTGGAACAGATTTCCAAAATTAAAATCACTTGGAGCGGATTTTCTGCTGTATATAAAATAATGTAGGGAAAAAGCTGCTTGTATTCAATACTTTCTAAATTAAAAGTATGAATTTCAGCACCCCGCGGAAGGACCGCAGTTACAAATATAGGTTCTGGTAAGCGTTTTCAGAATTTACATTTTTACACATATCGACTGCTGGTGACTCAATGTTGTTGAAAGGAAATCGCATGACCAGTTATCCAAACTCCACTCTGCCTCGATATGCGAAGGGAGTTGAGTGTTCCTCGGCTAGTAGCCCCCTAGGTTGAATGGTAGTGACCTGTTCCCATGCTGGATATTTACTGTGAAGCCCAGAGACTCAATTTGAATGAAGAGGTACTTTAAATGTACCAGATTGCAGCACTTTGTCAGTATACATTCTAAATCTGTGATTCAGGTGAACGTGCCGAAGACACGCAGGACCTACTGCAAGAAGTGCAAGAGACACCAGCTTCACAAAGTTACCCAGTACAAGAAGGGAAAGGATTCCCTCTACGCACAGGGTGAGTTTGTCTCAATATGAGCATTGGCAGATGTGGTGATGAACATATGACGCAGTATGGACTGCTAGGTGTTGCAAGTTAAATAATTGATGTACGATCTGTGTTTTAGGTAAGAGGAGATATGACAGAAAGCAGTCCGGTTACGGTGGACAGACCAAGCCTATTTTCCGCAAAAAGGTAAGCTTGCAAAGCTTTGTGTGTACTGGATATGTTACCAAAAGGTACCTTATATCAGTGGTATACTTCTCCTATCCTTGAGGAACCCAAACAGTACAGTTAAGTAGTCCTGGGGGTCTGGGGCAACATACAGTTGAAGTCGGAAGTTTACACACACTTAGCTTGGAGTCATTAAAACTCATTTTTCAACCACTTCACAGATTTCTTGTTAAACAAACTATAGTTTTCAAATCAAATCAAATTTTATTAGTCACATACACATGGTTAGCAGATGTTAATGCGAGTGTAGCGAAATGCTTGTGCTTCTAGTTCCGACAATGCAGTAATAACCAACAAGTAATCTAACCTAACAATTCCACAACTACTACCTTATACACACACACAAGTGTAAAGGGATAAAGAATATGTACATAAAGATATATGAATGAGTGGTGGTACAGAACGGCATGGCAAGATGCAGTAGATGGTATAGAGTATGGTATATACATATGAGATGAGTACTGTAGGGTATGTAAACATAAAGTGGCATAGTTTAAAGTGGCTAGTGGTACATGTATTACATAAAGATGGCAAGATGCAGTAGATGATATAGAGTACAGTATATACATATGAGATGGGTAATGTAGGGTATGTAAACATTATATTAAGTGGCATTGTTTAAAGTGGCTAGTGGTACATTTTTACATAATTTCCATCAATTCCCATTTTTAAAGTGGCTGGAGTTGAGTCAGTATGTTGGCAGCGGCCGCTAAATGTTAGTGGTGGCTGTTTAACAGTCTGATGGCCTTGAGATAGAAGCTGTTTTTCAGTCTCTCGGTCCCTGCTTTGATGCACCTGTACTGACCTCGCCTTCTGGATGATAGCGGGGTGAACAGGCAGTGGCTTGGGTGGTTGTTGTCCTTGATGATCTTTATGGCCTTCCTGTGACATCGGGTGGTGTAGGTGTCCTGGAGGGCAGGTAGTTTGCCCCCGGTGATGCGTTCTGCAGACCTCACTACCCTCTGGAGAGCCTTACGGTTGTGGGCGGAGCAGTTGCCGTACCAGGCGGTGATACAGCCCGACAGGATGCTCTCGATTGTGCATCTGTAGAAGTTTGTGAGTGCTTTTGGTGACAAGCCGAATTTCTTCAGCCTCCTGAGGTTGAAGAGGCGCTGCTGCGCCTTCTTCACAACGCTGTCTGTGTGGGTGGACCAATTCAGTTTGTCCGTGATGTGTACACCGAGGAACTTAAAACTTTCCACCTTCTCCACTACTGACCCGTCGATGTGGATAGGGGGGTGCTCCCTCTGCTGTTTCCTGAAGTCCACAATCATCTCCTTTGTTTTGTTGACGTTGAGTGTGAGGTTATTTTCCTGACACCACACTCCGAGGGCCCTCACCTCCTCCCTGTAGGCCGTCTCGTCGTTGTTGGTAATCAAGCCTACCACTGTAGTGTCATCCGCAAACTTGATGATTGAGTTGGAGGCGTGCATGGCCACGCAGTCGTGGGTGAACAGGGAGTACAGGAGAGGGCTCAGAACGCACCCTTGTGGGGCCCCAGTGTTGAGGATCAGCGGGGTGGAGATGTTGTTACCTACCCTCACCACCTGGGGGCGGCCCGTCAGGAAGTCCAGGACCCAGTTGCACAGGGCGGGGTCGAGACCCAGGGTCTCGAGCTTGATGACGAGTTTGGAGGGTACTATGGTGTTAAATGCTGAGCTGTAATCGATGAACAGCATTCTCACATGGGTATTCCTCTTGTCCAGATGGGTTAGGGCAGTGTGCAGTGTGGTTGCGATTGCGTCGTCTGTGGACCTATTGGGTCGGTAAGCAAATTGGAGTGGGTCTAGGGTGTCCGGTAGGGTGGAGGTGATATGGTCCTTGACTAGTCTCTCAAAGCACTTCATGATGACGGAAGTGAGTGCTACGGGGCGGTAGTCGTTTAGCTCAGTTACCTTAGCTTTCTTGGGAACAGGAACAATGGTGGCCCTCTTGAAGCATGTGGGAACAGCAGACTGGGATAAGGATTGATTGAATATGTCCGTAAACACACCAGCCAGCTGGTCTGCGCATGCTCTGAGGACGCGGCTGGGAATGCCGTCTGGGCCTGCAGCCTTGCGAGGGTTAACACGTTTAAATGTTTTACTCACCTCGGCTGCAGTGAAGGAGAGCCCGCAGGTTTTGGTAGGGGGCCGTGTCAGTGGCACTGTATTGTCCTCAAAGCGGGCAAAAAAGTTGTTTAGCCTGTCTGGGAGCAAGACATCCTGGTCCGCGACGGGGCTGGTTTTCTTTTTGTAATCCGTGATTGACTGTAGACCCTGCCACATACCTCTTGTGTCTGAGCTGTTGAATTGCGACTCGATTTTGTCTCTGTACTGGGACTTAGCCTGTTTGATTGCCTTGCGGAGAGAATAGCTACACTGTTTGTATTCGGTCATGCTTCCGGTCACCTTGCCCTGGTTAAAAGCAGTGGTTCGCGCTTTCAGTTTCACGCGAATGCTGCCGTCAATCCACGGTTTCTGGTTTGGGAATGTTTTAATCGTTGCTGTGGGTACGACATCGTCAATGCACTTCCTAATGAACTCGCTCACCGAAAGCGAGTCGGTTAGGACATCTACGTTGTGCATGACACAAGTAATTTTTCCAACAATTGTTTACAGACAGATTATTTCACTTATAATTCACTGTATCACAATTCCAGTGGGTCAGAAGTTTACATACACTAAGTTGACTGTGCCATTAAACAGCTTGGAAAATTCCAGAAAATGATGTCATGGCTTTAGAAGCTTCTGATAGGCTAATTGACATCATTTCAGTCAACTGCAGGTGTACCTGTGGATGTATTTCAAGGCCTACTTTCAAACTCAATGCCTCTGCTTAACATCATGGGAAAATCAAAAGAAATCAGCCAAGACCTGAGGAAATATATTTTGTAGACCTCCACAAGTTTGGTTCATCCTTGGGAGCAATTTCCAAACGCCTGAAGGTACCACGTTCATCTGTACAAACAATAGTTCGCAAGTATAAACACCATGGGACCATGTAGCCATCATACCGCTCAGGAAGGAGACGTGTTCTGTCTCCTAGAGATTGACATACTTTCCTGCGAAAAGTGCAAATCAATCCCAGAACAACAGCAAAGGACCTTGTGAAGATGCTGGAGGAAACGGATACAAAAGTATCTATATCCACAGTAAAATGAGTCCTATATCGACATAACCTGAAAGGCCGCTCAGCAAGGAAGAAACCACTGCTCCAAAACCGCCATAAAAAAGCCAGACTACTGTTTGCAACTGCACATGGGGACAAAGATCGTACTTTTTGGAGAAATGTCCTCTGGTTTGATGAAACAAAAATAGAACTGTTTGGCCATAATGACCATCGTTATGTTTGGAGGAAAAAGGGGGAGGCTTGCAAGCCAATTAACACCATCCCAACCGTGAAGCACGGGGGTGGCAGCATCATGTTGTGGGGATGCTTTGCTGCAGGAGGGACTGGTGCACTTGACAAAAGATGGCATCATGAAGTAGGACAATTATGTGGATATATTGAAGCAACATCTCAAGACATCAATCAGGAAGTTAAAGTTTGGTCGCAAATGGGTCTTCCAAATCGACAATGACCCCAAGCATACTTACAAAGTTGTGGCAAAAGGGCTTAAGGACAACAGTCAAGGTTTTGGAGTGGCCATCACAAAGCCCTGGCCTCAATCTTATAGAATATTTGTGAGCAGAACCTGAAAAAGCGTGTTCGAGCAAAGAGGCCTACAAACTTGACTCAGTTACACCAGCTCTGTCAGGAGGAATGGGCCAAAATTCACCCAACTTATTGTGGGAAGCTTGTGGAAGGCTACCTGAAATGTTTGACCCAAGTTAAACAATTTAAAGGCAATGCTACCAAATACTAATTGAGTGTATATAAACTTCTGACCCACTGGGAATGTGATGAAAGCTGATATAAATCATTCTTTATTATTCTGACATTTCACATTTTTAAAAGAAAGTGGTGATCCTAACTGACCTAAAACAGGGATTAAATGTCAAGAATTGTGAAAAACAGAGTTTAAATGTATTTGGCTAAGGTGTATGTAAACTTCCGACTTCAACTGTACATGTACTGTTGATTACTCAAGGAAAGGAGTTGAACCACTGATATACCTTACAAATGTGTACTATTTGTGCAGGTCATTGTCAGCGAGGCTTGGCCTGTAGTGGCTTTGTCCTTTCCTAAGGTGTCTGTTAGAGAAAACTGAGATGGTTTGAGGCCCTGCTGTGTCTCTTCCATGGCAAGGTTATAGGTAAACCTCAGACAACTTGATTATTAATGAACACTTTATTTCTCCTTTACTTCGGCACCTACATATAATACAGTATTGACAATATTTTTACACTCCAGAAAATGAAAAGGTGTTGGGGGTAGAATTTTGAGCTCTGAAATTGAGAAACGCTGGCAACGCTGTGATTATCCACCATTTTCCCAAATTTTGCACTCAACGCCCTCTCATGGATTTGAAAGGAATGGGTGGTAACTTCCTCTAGCCATTTAATGCATGAAGGGGAGTGAACGAGAACACACTTCAGGAGAGGGGTAGATCATCAGAATGCCGCTGCCTTGTGTCATGTGTGCATGGATCCTGGACTGTGGTAACATTGTATTCTCTCCTCAGGCCAAGACCACAAAGAAGATCGTGTTAAGGCTGGAGTGTGTGGAGCCCAACTGCAGGGCCAAGAGAATGGTGCCCATCAAGAGATGCAAGCACTTTGAGCTGGGAGGTGACAAGAAGAGAAAGGTAAGCACAAACTCTAGCCAAGTAGTGCAACACAGATGTTCCTGGCCCATGTTTATTCTGCATGTGGGATGGGTTGTGTATTTGTTCCACAGCCATGAAAAGCAATGTGTGTATGCACAGTGCATTTGGAAAGTAAGGGTCTGGGTCTGAATACTTATGGTAATGTGATATTTCAGTTTATTTTTAATGTGAGAATATTTTGTCATTATGGCATATTGTGTGTAGATTAATGAGGGGGGGGACAATTTAATCAATTTTAGAATAAGGCTGTAAAGTAAATGTGGGAAAAGTCAAGGGGTCTGAATACTTTCTGAATGTACTGTACCAGGGTTATTCAACTCTTACCCTACAAGGTCCAGAGCCTGCTGTTTTTTAGTGTTATCGTTGGTGTCATTTGACAATGTTAAACTATCCTTGATACACCTCGGAGCTCTTCCACTTTAAATCGTTGCTCTATAGAACATTAGTCAATTACAAAAATGCATGCTTCCTCTGAACTCAGGGGTTATTAGACAGCCTGGAGAGGAATTGACAATAGCAGTCTGAAGGCCCTCTCTGGCCAAACATGTGCGGCTCTTGAATTGTTTGGATTTTAGATATGCCCTAATGAATGTTAACAAGTTCTATTAAGTTGTCAAATTGAAAGATGTGATTGGATTCAGAAGTGGTGTTTCGGATTTTTCGTTGTGGAAAGGTGAATAGTTTCAATGTGCTGGTTGAATATCTGAGCTGCCTTATAACCTTGTTTGTATTGTCTCCTTTCAGGGCCAGGTCATCCAGTTCTAGGCTGTGGGTCAATCTATTGGATGGACTTGTCGTTTTTCCCCCCAATAAATGTATTAAAATTTTACCGGATGTCTCATCTCTCCTTAACTGTACCTTGGTGGTAATTACAAGATGATGGCAATTACAGTTGGTGGATATGAAGATGTAATTGGCCATTCCAGAATTTACAACTTAACCTTTCCAAGAGTGGTTGAAGCACATCAGTATAAACACTAGCGGATAACCATGCCTGAATCATCTCCTCATGGGCTTAGTACAACAGTCTAACCCCATCAGAACCGAATGATGTATATAAACCCTAGAATGCTGTCGCTATGTATCGGCCATTGAGAGGCTTTGAAGACACCGATCGGCCATATTGGCACTCCCTAGTAGGAGCAGTCCTCCATAGGAATGAATGGACTAATACAGTATTTCAATTAAATGTTTCAAGGACAATTGCATGTATTTAAGTATATTTGTTGTACGCTTACATTAATATCAAATTATACTATAAGGAATGTTTGTATACATTCTTGTTTAGGTCACATTAAAAAAAAAATCGAATAAATGCATTTCTATAGCTTCCAAAATATTTTTACAACGGTGGGGTCCCATATCTAGTGTGTGTGCGTATATTGAAGTGATAAGAACCCAAAATGAGATTTTGGGATTAAAGCCCTTGTTCTACTTAGAATCAGATGAACACATGGATACAATTTTTGCCTGTGTAGTTTGAAGGAAGTTGGCAGTAGTTTTGCCAGCCAATGCTAACTAGGGTAGTGCAAAGACAGCATTGAAAAGATTTAAAACAATCATTTCGATATGGTCAGTCCTTGCCTGTGGAAAGTTGGGGACAACCAGCGTCAAGTTTGACATATTGCATTATTTTATGGCTGGTTAAGACAACTACAGAAGTGTAAACCTACCACAGAAGTAATTTTATGGCTGGTTATGACATTACCACACAAGGCAAAACATTCCATTACACCATATAGCCTACCTGTCAACAGTATGTTTATAATTTTCTAAAATTGACAAAATTAAATTGTAATTGCACACACATTGATGTCAGACATGCACCAACCCCAACACTTGCTGATGACTGGGATGTATGCAGGACAAGACACTCTCTTGACATAAGGGCATATATTCTGGTCATACACTTCGACACTTTCAAAAAGCATTTTCTTAGTCACAGGGTCAAAGTGTTTTCTACAAGTTATTTAAAATATGAAGAAAAAAACGACTAAAGAATTACGAAGGACTTCTTGGCAGGGAAAAAACATTTGAATAAATGTGGGTTGACACTTATGCAAGTGTCATAACCAGCCATAAAAATAATGTCACAACAGGTGTAAATATGGGTCATGACAATGTTATGATCCCATTTTGACAAGTTGTCAGCTGTTATGACATTGACATGGTTATAACCATGTGATAACGCTGGTTGAAGTGTTACCGTAAATTTAAGTAATGTTTTTCCAGCCCCATCCCGAAGTTTACCAAAAAAGTGGCAGGTTGATGGCTTTGGTTTTGTTTGAATTCCAGATTGCCCCTTTAATTAAATGTGAACATTTCCAAACATGATTGTACCAAAGTAACAGTTACTGCAAATCAGGAAAAATTGTTACAGTACTACTGATTTTTGATATCTGAACATTCAGGTGTCTGCCATCCAGCAAATCTCCTTTTTGTGACCAGAACAATTGGCATACAAAACATTAACAATTACTAACACATTCCACACTTAAAATAAAGATGAAAAATCCCTCTAATAATTCAAGGGAAGCACACCAACTAAATTACCTATTCTAAGGTTCATAAATCCTGTGCATTTCAATCAGTGCTGGGTGAGGGCCAGGGCCCATATGCTTGTCTGCTAGCTACACCATACTAAAGAACTGCTCACGTTGGGCATGTCCTTCCATAATTGCCATTGGGTGTTGAAGTCACACTTAAATGGGGGTGACAGTCAGCAGTGCTGTGCCAGAAGGGTTGACCACCACCACAAGTTTACTGAGTAGGGTCTGGACCCCCAGCTCCTTGTAGCTGGGCAGGACCTGGGTGACATTACACTGGGGGTGGCAGATCTTCCAGCTAGGCAGCGTGGCCAGGGTGAGGGGGAAGCCTCGGGGACCACCGATCTCCTGCTTGTTCATCACTGCCAGAGCCAACCGGCCACCAGACAGGTGTCTTTCCCACACCTCGAAACTGTCCACCTGTCAATCAACAGTCAGGTTAGTTTCAACAGCCTGATTTCAGATTATAAACTGGGTGGTTCGAGCCCTGAATACTGATTGGCTGAAAGCCGTGGTATATCAGACCGTATACCACGGGTATGACAAAACATTTATTTTTACTGCTCTAATTGCATTGGTAACCAGTCTATAATAGCAATAAGGCACCTCAGGGGTTTGGGATATACGGCCAATATACCATGGCTAAGGGCTGTTCTTATGCACGACGCAATGCGGAGTACATTTAAACTCAGTTTTTCACAATTCCTGACATTTAATCCTAGTAAAAAACACCACTTTATTTTAAGAATGTGAAATGTCAGAATAATAGAGAGAATTATTTATTTCAGCTTTCATCACATTCCCAGTGTGTCAGAAGTTTACATACACTCAATTAGTATTTGGTAGCATTTCCTTTAAATTGTTTAACGTGGGTCAAACGTTTCGGGTAGCCTTCCACAAGCTTCCCACAATAAGTTGTGTGAATTTTGGCCCATTCCTCCTGACAGAGCTGGGGTAACTAAGTCAGGTTTGTAGGCCTTGCTCGCACACATTTTATATAGGAGGTCAGGGCTTTGTGATGGCCACTCCAATACCTTGACTTTGTTGTCCTTAGGCTATTTTGCCACAACTTTGTAAGTATGCTTGGGGTCATTGTCCATTTGGAAGACCCATTTGCGACCAAGCTTTAACTTCCTGACTGATGTCTTGAGATGTTGCTTCAATATATCCACATAATTTTCCTCCCTAATGATGCCATCTATTTTGTGAAGTGCATCAGTCCCTCCTGCAGCAAAGCATCCCCACAACATGATGCTGCCACCCTCGTGCTTCACGGTTGGGATAGTGTTCTTTGGCTTGCAAGCCTCCCGCTTTTTCCTCCAAACATAACGATGGTCATTACAGCCAAACAGTTATATTTTTGTTTCATCAGACCAGAGGACATTTCACCAAAAAGTGCAATCTTTGTCCCCATGTGCGGTTGCAAACCATCTCCTGGCTTTTTTATGGCGGTTTTGGAGCAGTGGCTTCTTCCTTGCTGAGTGGCCTTTCAGGTTGTCGACATAGGACTCGTTTTACTGTGGATATAGATACTTTTGTACCCGTTTCCTCCAGCATCTTCACAAGGTCCTTTGCTGTTGTTCTGGGAATGATTTGCGGTTTTTGCACCAAAGTACATTCATCTCTAGGAGACAGAACGCGTCTCCTTCCTGAGCGGTATGACGGATGCGTGGTCCCATGGTGTTTATACTTGCGTACTATTATTTGTACAGATGAATGTGGTACCTTCAAGCATTTGGAAATTGCTCCCAAGGATGAACCAGACTTGTAGAGGTCTACAATTTTTTTCCTGGGGTCTTGGCTGATTTCTTTAGATTTTTCCCATGATGTCAAGCAAAGAGGCACTGAGTTTGAAGGTAGGCCTTGAGATACAAGTACACCTCCAATTGACTAAAATTATGTCAATTAGCCTATCAGAAGCTTCTAAAGCCATGACAATTTTCTGGAGTTTTCCAAGCTGTTTAAAGGCACAGTCAACTTAGTGTATGTAAACTTCTGACCCACTGGAATTGTGATACAGTGAATTATAAGTGAAATAATCTGTAAACAATTGTTGGAAAAATTACTTGTGTCATGCACAAAGTAGAGGTCCTAACCGACTTGCCAAAACTATAGTTTGTTAAAAAGAAATTTGTGGAGTGGTTGAAAAACGAGTTTTAATGACTCCAACCTAAGTGTATGTAAACTTCTGACTTCAACTGTAACTACCACAACATATGCTACAGATGATGATCAATGATCAGTCTTGCATATGGCCAGTAGGTGGGGTATATACAAAGAGATCACTCCGAAGGGTCTCAAGATGGGTTGGTTGGCTGACCATGCAGCGAATCGATGTCATATCTATGCTAATATAGCAAAAACTCTCACTAGATAAACAACTAACGATGTATGAGACAAGTGCTAATTGTGCAAATGTATTTATGTTTTCAATGAACACAGGCTAAATATAGTTTATATGTCAACAGTCAAAGCCAACCGATGCCGGTAACCCATCTATATGTGTTACCGGCATCGGTGGTGTTGATTATTGGGGGAAAGTAAATATTTTATGTGGCTACAGATGAACGCCATATGGTTTCGGAGTTGGCAATTTATAGTGAATGCATGATGTTAGATGTCATTTCTTTGGTGTTTCAGGCTTTTTGAGTTTGATTAGGCCCTGTGATAGTGTAGCTGCATAAGGGTATTTGACCATTATTACACTGAACAAAAATATAAAACACAACAATTTCAAAGATTTTAATGTGTTACAGTTCACATAAAGGAAATCAGTCAATTGAAATAAATAAATTGGGCCCTAATCTATGGATTTCATATGACTGGGAATACAAATATGCATCGGTTGGTCACAAATACCCTTAAAAAAAAAAACTGTCAGTATCTGGTGTGACCACCATTTGTCTCATGCAGCGCAACATCTTCACATAGAGTTGATCAGGCTGTTGATTGTGGCCTGTGGAATGTTGTCCTACTGCTCTTCAATGGCTGTGCGAAGTTGCTGGATAATGGTGGAAACTGGAACACGCTGTCGTACACGTCAAACCAGAGCATCCCAAAGATGCTCAATTGGTGACATGTCTGGTGAGTATGCAGGCCATTTCCAGCTTCTAGGAATTGTGTACAAAGCCTTGCAACATGGGGCTGTACATTATGCTGAAACATGAGGTGATGGCAGCAGATGAAATGACACGACCATGGTTCTCAGGATCTCGTCATGGTTTCTCTACGCATTCAAATTGCTATTGATAATTGTCTGTAGTTTATGTCTGCCCATACTATAACTCCACTGCCACCATAGGGCACTCTGTTCACAACATTGACATCAGCAAACTGCTCTCCCACACAATGCCATACACGCTGTCTGCCATCTGCTCAGTACAGTTGAAACAGAGATTAATCCGTGAAGAGCACACTACTCCAGCGTGCCAGTGGCCATCAAAGGTGAGCATTTGCCCACATAGTCGCTTACGATGCCAAACTGCAGTCAGGTCAAGACCTTGGTGAGGACAACGAGCACGCAGATGAGCTACCCTGAGACTGTTTGACAGTTTGTGCAGAAATTCTTTGTTTGTGAAAACCCAGTTTCATCAGCTGTCCGGGTGGCTGGTCTCAGACAATCTCCCAGGTGAAGGAGCTGGATGTGGAGGTCCTGGGCTGGTGTGGTTACACATGGTATGCGGTTGTGAGGCCGGTTGGATGTACTGCCAAATTCTCTAAAACGATGTTGGAGGCTTATGGTAGGGAAATGAACATGCAATTCTCTGGCAACAGCTCTGGTGGACATTCCTGTAGTCAGCCAAATGCAGCCTCCCTCAAAACTTTAGATATCTGTGGCATTGTGTTGTGTGACAAAACTGCACATTTTAGAGTGGCCTTTTATTGTCCCCTGCACAAGGTGCACCTGTGTAATGATAATTTTTTAATCAGCTTACTGATATGCCACACCTGTCAGGTGGATGGATCTTGGCAAAGGAGAAATGCTCATTAACAGGGATGTAAACATATTTGGGCACAACATTTTAGACAAATAAGCTTTTTGTACTTATGGACAATTTCTGGGATCTTTTATTTCACCTCATGAAACATGGAACCAACACTTTACATGTTGCGTTTATATTTTGGTTCAGTGTTGTATTGAAATGTATTAGCACCGAGTAGTCACATTTAAAGTAGGATTTGGTACTGCACAACAGAAGTAGCATATGCCCTGTTTGTTTTATGTGTGGCGGTAATTCTATTCTCCATTGTGCATTACCATGAAATATCCCCAGTGAGTGACAGAGTAGAGGTGTATTACCTTGGCTGTGCGATAGCCCTGCCTGCCCAGTGGGTCCTGACTGATGTCGATGATCCTTGTGTTCTGCAGCAGCTGCTTGGACCGGGGGCAGATGTCTCTCAGGTCATTGGACATCAGCAGAGGGGCGGCCATGATGGCCCACAATGCCATCTGAGACTCCTGTTGGGCGTGACTCAGGCCAAAGTTTCCAATCACCAGCTGAGGAAGGAACACCATCAATGTCAATCAGACATACTATTCAGACAAAGTACATGGGTTATGGCAGGAACAGCTGGTGTGAGTAAGATGAAAAGTTGATGATTAATCATTACTCAGACCAGTGAAACAGTAAAACTAAATGCCATCAACTGAGTAGCAGGATTCGATTGGTCAATTCAGGAAGTTCACTTAAACATTCCCCATAGAAAACAATGGGATGAATTGGCCCCAACTCCTTATCCATAGCAAAAAGTGGAACCGCCACAGTACCATGTCAGGGTCATTCCAGCCCCCAGGCCCAGCCGCTGGGACAATGACGTCCTGATGGTCGGCAGTCCAGTCCAAGATGGTCTTCACACTGTCCCAGGAGTCATACACATCCGCAAAGTTGCGCCAGTGGTTACAGACCTTCCGTATGGCAGCATAGTCTGGCTGTGAGTACATCATTGACATGGTGGGACACATTAATCAATGCAAAATGAATCATGAATGAATCCTCCTGACTAACATTAAATCAATTCAGTTTCTGGTATATTTAGCATTTTCATTAGCCAACGAACGGAAGGAATAAAGGCATTTACCACCTCGCCTCTTTTCCTACCTGATGGTACGGCCACTCATACAGTGGCCACTCACAGGAGTACAGGATACTTCTCCCAGTTTGGTTCAGTGCTATTGACATGTTTGTGTAACCTGGGGAAAAAAAGGTCACACACAGCAGTAATTATAAGGTTTCGGGTGTTACCAATCAATCACTCTCTATTCAATTCATGAAACGTAACTTAATCTGAAAGACTTTTGAGCTGTTGAATTAGTCATTTTGTAGCATGACATTTAATATATAAATCACCTTCTCCCAGTAAAGTCCACTTCATGTAGCACCCATCAAATTTGAGCAGATCCACACCCCAATCAGCAAAGGTCTGAGCGTCGATGTCGTAGTATCCCAGGCTCCCTGGAAAGCCTCCACATGTAAAGGTTCCCAAATCAGCATAGATCCCCAACTTGAGACCCTTGGAATGAACCTGTATAACCAATCACAAATCATTTTACAATAAGGCTTTTAGAAAAGGTTTGTCCTGTAGGCCAAAATCCATGAACAAAGTGGACCCTCACAGTTGAAACCAGTAGATGGTGATGTTGTATTACCAAACCACATTTTCATGGCACTTCAGAGGGTTTTGAAACCTTTGGTCATTTAGCACCATGGTAATAGCAATATTCCCTTTCTGTTTGCTCATAGTTATGTGTCACTCTTAGCAAAGTGGATGATCTAATTAGTAAACCACATAACATAATACAGTCCCATTGGGTAGGTTATCACTCGAGGAAGGACATGTTTCTGTTTGTTGTGTTAAAGTGACACAGAGTGTGTGATAGAAAAGCACTGGGAACTAGAAAAGCACTGGGAACTAGAAAACATTGGAGTTAGAGCTGACATAAGCAGTGCATCACCAACTGTATGTGGATAATATAAGTTGTCCCTCAACAACTGGTTCATGTTCAGTAGACATGAAACCAAAAGAAATGTCCCAAAAGTAAATGATTGTTTTAATTTTCCATTGCAAAACATTTTTCTACATGTGTGCCCTAATGAGCATGAC